>NC_056738.1:175614815-175618242 GCF_019279795.1 Protopterus annectens
TCAAAGTAAAACAGTTTTAAAAAAAATCTCAGTCACCTGATGAAATAACTGTTCACACAAAATGCACTAAAATCGGACAATCTGTAAAAAATGAAATATGTACTACAAAGAATTGCTCCACATAAAGTATAAAACATTGTAAGAAAAAGTACAATAAATGCACAGTTCCTCCTTATTTACTCCTTCAACAGTTACTTATACACGGTATTATTCATTATAGCCTGAACAAGAATCCCCCAAACATAAACATGTACACTTACCAGTAAAATCCATCAGCTTTGTTATAAGCATGTCTCAGCCACCTTCTTTTACTTAGCTGATTGCTTTTCTAGATACTTTCTACAAATATGTGCCCACTAACTCATCAAACAAACATACATATTATCTCTTACACTTACTTCAAGTGCACCCAAGTTCAGACGTTTTGAAGCACTCTTTCTGTGAAACCTAATTTATAAATAAGCTTTGCTACAAAAGATAAACACTCCAGAAAATTTAAAAAGGATAGCAGTAACCTCCCCTCCCACTGTGACTGAGTTTTCAACTGAAATGAAGTCCATAGAAGTTCCACAAATACCAGAACTGGGTTGAAAAAAATGTCCGATCTCTTACAAAAGAATACCCCCAACCAATCAAAAAAGAAAACCTCAAAATAGCATTGTTTTACAAGAGGGTACAGCCAGTCAAGTCCTACAATCAGTATGTTGTGAAAGTACATTACACCTTACTTAACAAATTCAGAGAAATAAAAGCATTAATAAATGAATATATTTTAAACTGCCCACAGTTTAAGCTTCCCAAGCCATTTTCACTTCAGTTGGTGCCTATTGTTTAATTTCCTGGTCCAAGACTTTGAACTATAAACATATAGCCAAGATTGATGACATCAACCTTAGAATAATTCACATGCAAACTAATAAAATTGCCCTCACCACCAGGTCGGCAGGGGATGACTTGAATCCAGTTATTTCTTATAATCTCAGTCAACATTTTATCTGTAAGAAACTTTTTTGTGGAGATTCTAATATGCAGAAAATGCTACAAAAATCAGTAAGTAAGTTGATGTTGTGTCTTTCGGCTTTTCCCGGTTAGGGGTCGCCACAGCGGAACTCCGGTCCGCTAATGATTGGCAGTAGATTTTACGTGCCGAGTTGCCAGCCCTGACGCACAACCTTCAATGAAGGTATGCCCATTCACGCATGTCTCCACACAGAAGACGCTCTGAGAATCGAAAAGGACAACGTCTTACTGTGAGGCGACAATGCTACCACAGCACCACCACCGCAGTAAGTAAGTAAATAAATAAATAAAAATAAAATAAAAAAGTGCATACAATTTTAAGTTACCCATTTATGAGCCTGTAATATATTTGGAAGAGGTATGGGAACATTACATAGACAATCTAGGGAACCACAAATATCAGCTGCTCAGGAGAGCTTCAGGGGAAAAAAACTTTTGAGTGAGGAGAAACACAGTAATTTAAATGACCATTTTCTCTCACTGCAAGAACCAAAATGTTTCAAAATATGGGTTGGGATGGGCTGGGGTGAGCATACCAAAACTGGCATTAATTGAAGCAAAGCCCATCCTAGGATATTATGTTGCCATCATCATCTTTCCAGTGACCATTTCAGAATGTTATCTTCCTGCAATTCATTGCTCAGTGCATGCACAAATTTATGTATAATGCATAACCATGCACACAGAACATATTTATGAAGCAGATATATAGATCTGCACTAAGAAAAAATGTACAGTAATGAGCAATGTTTCAAAACAGTCAAATGGAGACATGCAGTTTGGAAAGAAAAAATTATTTCTTAAGTATGTGTATTTATAGGTTCATAGGTAGGTACTAGGCTATCGGCCCTGGGGGCCTATACAAGCCCAGCCAAAATGGTACCCTGGCTTTTGCCACCCAAGAAAATTATTTTCCTGTGCCACTGTCGAGCAGAGCCACAGAAGTGATCCCTGGGGTGAATTTCCTATTTCCCATCCAGTCATCAAGATTTTTCTTGAATAGTGCTAATGAGGAGCTTTGTTTGATATAGATAGGTAAGTTTATTCCAGAGTATGGGAAGTCTCTGGGACAGGAATCTATCCCTCTGGCATGTTCTGTTTATTGTGGTGACAAGGTTTAGGTACCTAGAGCGTGTAGCTCGGAGGGATTGGGATTTCTTTAAGTGGAGCATGTCCAACAGCTTTGGGTTTGACATAGCTTTGTATGTTAGGTAGAGATCACCTCTGAGTAGGTGATATGCGACGGAGTAAAGCTGGAGTTTTTCAAGATGGTCTGTGTAGGGCATCTGTTTGAGGCCGGTAATCCCCTTTGTGAGGTATTTCTGTGGCCTTTCCAGTTGTTGTAGATGTCTTGTGAGGTACATACCAAAAGGGGCATTGTACTCTATAATGGGTCTAATGAGTGATGAGTAGAGGGGAACAATGACCTCTTTTTTTCTGAATGAAACCTTGTGATGAAGTGTGCCATGTAGAAGGATTTCCTGACTACTGTGGCGATGTGATTATCAAAGGAGAGACTACTGTCCACCTGTGTCCCAAGGTCTCTTATCACACTTTTGGTGTTAAGTATACTACCGCCTATGTTGTAGTTCATGGGTACAGAGTTTTTACCAAAGGGGATGACAATGCACTTTTTGGCATTGAGCTTGAGGCCATGGCTTTGACACCAGGCATCTGTCTCAGTGAGGCCCTTTTGTAGGATGTCCACATCATTAGGATTATGGTTCCTACTTTGCAGTCATCTGCGAACTTCATTAGCCAAAGACCTTCTGTGTTAGCCTGTACTTCAGAGAAGTAGATACTAAACAGGAGAGGACCCAGGACTGAACCCTGTGTTACTCCACTTGTCACTGGTCTGAAGTCAGATTTGGAGTCTGCTACCTTCCCAGTGTGGGTTCTGTCAGTGAGCCAGTTGGCAACCCATCTTGTGACATAGGGATTTATACCTAGTTTAGTGAGTTTGTCTATAATTCCAGAGTGGGGGATGGTGTAGAAAGCCTTGGCAAGATCTAAATAGACTGTGTGAACCACCTTACCATTGTCTCACGAGCTTTAGTGACTGCTTCAAAGAAGTCTATCAGGTTTAGGAGACATGATCTGCCTTTTACAAACCCGAACTGGGTGGGGTCCAGAGTTTGGAGATTACCAATGTCTTTGTTTATAAGTTCCATGATGATACATTCCATGGCCTTGCAGACCAGGCTGGAAATCAGGCAAATGGGGGCGGTAGTTCCCGGGCGTCTGTGGTGGCTCCCCAACCTTGTGGAGTGGGATAAATGTTGCTGTGCACCATCTGAAGCAGGCACAAAGCCTGAGGTGAGGCTATGATTGAACATGGTACTGGGGTGCTCCACGTTCTTCTTGTGGAGGAAACTTTGCACTTCCGGACAAGATGGGCTTATTGATG
>NC_056738.1:175618742-175652489 GCF_019279795.1 Protopterus annectens
GTTTTTCTGAAGCTCTGCACTAGTAGTTAAACTGCTCTTAAATTCCTTTAAGTGTTAATTGAAAGCTTGGGGGTTTCTGATAACATTAAAACCTGTGTTGGTTACATCTCTTGTAATAATTTTTAAATAGAGTTGCTTGCTACTGAGATTTGTCTGCATACATCAACTGGACATAAGCTGATTTAAGTATATTTCCTGCATTTTATTGTGGTTTTATAATTTGTACTGATTCCTCAGATCTAGCTCTGTTGAAACTGTCTTGTGTGTGTGTGTGTCTGAAGCTCTGCACTAGTTGTTAAACTGCTCTGAAATTCCTTTAAGTGTTAATTAGCTTGGGGGGGGGTTTCTGATAACATTAAAACCTGTGTTGGTTACATCTCTTGTAATCATTTTAAATAGAGTTGCTTGCTACTGAGATTTGTCTGCATACATCAACTGGACATAAGCTGATTTAAGTATATTTCCTGCATTTTATTGTGGTTTTATAATTTGTACTGATTCCTCAGATCTAGCTCATGGTTGAAACTGTCTTCCCCACCCCTCCCTGTTCTTGGTTGTAGTTTAAATTTGGTGGCTTTTGCAGTGCCAGCCCACTGTAGATTTGATCTAGGACCTCCCCCAGTCCATCTCTTTCCAGCATTCTATCTAATAAACCCTTTCTGCACTTGCTTTTAGTCCTTTTTAATTTAATATTACATTTTTCATACTGTGTGTGGACTAATATTGCTACATACTCAAGTGTGCCAAGCTTGCGCTGCATGTGGTGTTTTATAGCATTTTGCACACTGTCTGTTTTTTCCTTGTCTCTGTAAAAAAAAATCTCTTGTTTTCCTGCCTTACTGAACTAGAGTAATCCAGTTTCAGAGTTGCCTTTGATCCCTGGGCTTTGTTTTTAGTTCCTGTTACTGATCCATTGCCTTATTAGGAAGGAGGAAGTTTCTTTGCTTACCAGTGGGAGTGGGAAGCACTGAGCAGCCTTTTTGTCGATTTGGTGAAGTTTCAGCCAAACTAGTAGTCCATTGGTTGCGTTTTGGGCCAATTCTAGCTCACTTCAGCCCCTGCTATAAAACACGCAGCTAAGCGTTTTTTTCCAACATACCAACTCAGCACAGATCCTTGTGGTGGTGGCCTGCCAGAGTGATCAAGCAGCAGAGAGCTAAAGAGTGACTTTCTACCAGATATATAAGTATTTTTTAGCTGGCTTTCCCACTGTTATTAAGCTAAGCGACTGCATTTTAGCCTGTTTTACTGCTACTTTTAAGTGATTTCTGCATTTTACACTGTTTATTGCACTTTAAGTTACTAATTTGTTGCAAATTGTTTCTGTAGGCTATACACTAAAGAATATTGGCTAGCCCGATTTACAGCATTTACTGTCTGTTTTTTCTCCTTGTCTCTGTAAAAACAAAAAAAAAAACAAAAAATCTCTCTTGTTTTTCCTGCCTTATTTGAACTAGAGTGGTCCAGTTTCAGAGTTGCTGATCCTGGGCTTTGTTTTTTTAGTTCCTGTTACTGATCCATTGCCTTATTAGGAAGGAGGAAGTTTCTTTGCTTACCAGTGGGGTGCAGAAGCACTGAGCAGCCTTTTTTGTCGAATTGGTGAAGTTTCAGCCAGAAACTGAAGTAGTCCATTGGTGGATTTTGGGCCAATTCACTAGCTCCTTTCAGCCCCTTGCTATAAAACCTGCAGCCTAAGCGTCGTTTTCCAGCTTGTACCAACTCAGCACAGATCCTCGTGGTGGCCTGCAGAGTGATCAAGCAGCAGAGAGCTAAAGAGTGACTTTCTACCAGATATTCATATTTTTGTGGCTTTCCCACTGTTATTAAGCTAGCGACTGCATTTCACCTGTTTTACTGCTACTTTAAGTGATTTCTGCATTTTTACACTGTTTATTGCACTTTGAAGTTACTAATTGTTGCTGAAATTGTTTCTGTAGGCTCACACACACTAAAGTCGCTAGCCGATTTACAGCATTATAGCATTTACTGTCTGTTTTTTTCCTTGTCTCTGTAATAAAACAAAAATCTCTTGTTTTCCTTTTGCCTTACTGAACTAGAGTAGTCCAGTTTTGAGGTTTGCTGTTGATCCCTGGGCTTTGTTTTTAGTTCCTGTTACTGATCCATTGCCTTATTAGGAAGGAGGGAAGTTTCTTTGCTTACCAGTGGGGTGGGAAGCACTGAAGCGACCTTCTTGTCGATTTGGTGGGATTTCAGCCAGAAACTAGTAGTCCATTGGGTCGTTTTGGGCCAATTCTAGCTCCCTTCAGCCCCCTGCTATAAAACCGCAGCTTCAAAAGCCTTGTGGCGTTAGGCCTTGAGAGTTACCTACCTGTTGCACACAGGCTTGAGCAGCGGTTGAAACAAAGGTTAAACTATTGGGCCATCTAAATTCCACTCTTCAAATTTTCCCTTAGAACTACCTTCCTCGAGCTGTACTGCTGATCTAACCAGCATATCCTATAACTGAAAAGTTCATCTGTTACAATGCAGTTCCCAAGTAGACTATTCTCTATCTGTAAAGCCTAGCACTTACTCCTACAGTGCTACTTGCACCTTGATAAAAGCACTCTTATTATAGATAGTACCCACCAGCCTAGAAACCCACTTCCCGAGGTCCTTTGAAAGTCTGCTTTCATCTACTACTTCTAGTATGGCAGAGGGATCAGTTGCTAGTGTCCTCTCCAGCTCAACTGGTGAACCTGGGAATATTGAGGCAATGTTACAATTGCCTCATGTACCTGAACAATCCTCTCCTTTTCCTAGAAACACAAATACATGCAGAGATTGCAACTATAGCGGCCAAAGCTGGAGGCTGAGTTCTCTCAACATAGGACTGGCAAGACCAGACAGGAGGGAGAAGGTAACCACACACAATACATACCCAGTCACACACATGGTACCATCACAACTTCAAATCATGCACATACTCAAAGGAACATACTTTCGGAGGGCTCTGATCAAATTTTACCAAACAGCAGAGGCCACCAAAGCAGACACCCAAACAACTACCACCTCCGCGACCCAACACATGCAACACATAGACCACACAGTCAGAGTGTCAAACAGTCACAGCCCTTAAAGAATGGCCAAACAAAATGCCAGACACACTTGTGTCATTAGGTGATTCCATAGTCAAAGACACACTGACGTCCTGCTCCTCAGACTAGTAGAGAGAAGGTCACCGCAGTAAGCTGCCCCACCAGCCGGTAGCTAGAATCGCCACATAGCGCATAAAGCACTCAGGTCTCTTAACAGCAGGTACAAGTGCGACTCAGTCATTGTCGCGCTGGTGTCAGCGACCTGAGGCGTACCTCCTTGGACTACATGAAAAGGGACATCGAGGAGCTCTCTGATTATGTAGCCCAGGCAGGTATGACTCTGACCTTGAGCAGTATCTTACAGCCACACCTAGAATGATGCCACAATACAGTGATAAGATGATCAGCTTTAATAATTGGCTTCCAAATTCTGGTGTCATTTCAAAAAGGGGATCAATGTCATCTGCCTAGGATGACATGCTGGACAAACCAAGCTCGCCGCCATGAGGGGCGGCTTTGCACCTGTCACCCTGGGCTTCGGATATTGGCAAAAGGCTCTTGCCACCCCCATGGAGTGCCTTTTTAGGCAAGGCTCAAATTCTAAACCTACCACCCTAGAACACCAAAAAGGAAAAAACTAAAAGGGTGAAAATGCTGCTCAATGCCAGAAGTCTCAATCTCAGGATGCATACTTTTCGAGGCCCTTCTCAATATGGAGAACATCGATGTCTGTGCTGTGACGAAGGCTTTCCTGGTTCAAGGCTCCTGAGAGCACCCCAGCACTAACAGGTTTCACCTCATATCATGCGTTCGGCCCCAAAATCCAGGACAACACCAAGAAAGGAGGTGTCCATATTCGCATAAAGGACACCCACACCTCTCAAAGGTTAATGGCTTAATAGCGCCGCGATGTCATGGAGACCATCAGGTGCAATTAACCATAGCGACCAAGAACTGCTCTGCAAGTTTGTAGCTTACATGTTACAGGCCACCCTCTCAAACTCCAGGAACCACATGGCCTTCCTGCAAAAACATATTGGAGTGGATAAATGTATCTCCAAACACCATCACTACTAGGTGACTTCAACTACCCTAATATGGACTGGGAACACTACTCAAGCCCGAACACTCTAACCCAAAGATTCTATGGGATTCATAAACTCTCAATGCCATGGAACAACTAGTCACCATCCCCACAAGAGGAGAAAACATACTTGATCTCATCATCACGAGGAGCATGGGATCAAAATGTTCAGCTTACCCGAAGGTATACCCCTCACTGGTGAGATCAGATCATAAACTAATCTGCAGCTGGAGGTCCACATCCGCCCCACCTGAAACAAAAAGACCACAGTGAAAAACTTCTCAAAAGCCGATTTCACACTTCTAAAACTGAGTGTGGTCTCCTTTAACGCCCCTGAGCCAGTGGTAAACATTACTCAAACGGCTGAATCACTTACAAATGCCTTCTACCAGCACCTACAGGACTGCATGGATCAGGCAATCCCAAACAAAACTAAGACTCTCTGTACCCAAAGGCAAGCATCAGTCTGGTGGACCCCAGCCATAAAACAAGCTCTACAACAAAAGGAGGAAGCTACTACAAGATAGAGCAAAATCCTTGAAAGGTAAGACACCTTTGATCATTATAAGTAAAAAACTAAGAGCTCTCATAAAATCATCCAAGGCAAATTTTGAGAGAAAAATTGCCAAGGACTCTAAAGACAATCATAAGGCCTTTTTAGCTATGTTAGAAACCTGGGAGGAAACTCCCAGATATGCTCAGAATTAGTTCAAAATGATGTGAAAATTACTGAACCTACACACATTGCCAACATACTGGCTGACAGGTTCAGTGCAAACTTCCCCCCTCCCCAAAGGAGATATCTATTCCAGAGGATTGTAGCCCCAAACATCTCCAGCACCCAGGTGAGAACTGCCTCACTAAGGCAAAACACAGCATCCATGGGACGGATGGTGTCCCGGCTGTGTGCTTCATGAACTCAGCGAGAATTAAACCCACAGTTAGGACAGCTGTTTAATCTTAGCCTCACCTCAGGATACATACCCAAGGAGTGGCGCGGCGACTGTGGTCCCACTTCATAAAGCGGTGCCTCCACAGACCCTGGAAATTACAGCCCATTAGCTTGACAAGCCTTATCTGCAAAGCCATGGAGGATCATAATGGAACTCATAAATAGGAAAGACATAGGGAACTTGCAGACTTTGGATCCAGCAGTTTGGCTTTGTCAAAGGCAGATCCTGCCTCTTAAACTTGGTTGACTTTTGAGACAGTCACCAAGGCCATTGATGAGGAAAGGCAGTCCATACAGCCTACCTCGACCTGGCAAAGGCCTTGACACAATACCCCACTCAGGTATCATCGAAAACTCATCAGCTTGAATGTAAACCCATACATCACAAGATGGGTTGCAAACTGGCTAAGTGACAGAACCCACAGGGTCAGAGTTGCTGGAGCCATGTCAGACTCAAAGCCTGTCACAAGTGGTGTCCCACAGGGTGTCAGTCCCTGGGTCCACTCTTGTTCGGCATCTACTTTTCTGAAGTACAAGCAAACACAGGAGGGTTATGGCTGACAAAGTTTGCAGATGACTGCAAACTGGCGCCATAGTAAAACACATCTGACACAGATATCCTCCAGAAGGGCCTCACAGAAGCGGATAACTGGTGCCAGAGCCATGGCCTGAAGTTAAGCGCCAAAATGCATAGTCATACCCTTGGGAAAAACAAGGTTACCCCTAGCTACCATATAGGTGGCAATCCACTGAGCACACAAGAAAAGTCATCAGGGATCTGGGGACCCAGGTTGACAGTAGCCTTTCGTTTTGACACTCATGTTGCTAAAGTAGTTAGGAAAACCTTCTATATATAGCCCACCTGATCATGAAGGGATTCACATCTAGATCAAGGGAGGTCATTTGTCCCCTGTACTCATCACTCATTAGACCTATGATTGAGTACAATGCCTTATTTGGAATGTATCTGACTAGACACCTGCTGCAGCAGAAAGGCCCCAAAAGTTCCTCACCAAAGGATAAAGGGTCTCAAAAATATGTCTTATGCTGCCCGACTGAAAGAACTCAGCTCTATTCAGTCTCATACCGCTTGCTCAGAGGTGACCTGTGCCTGACATATAAGGCCATGTCAAACCCAGATTTGATAGATATGCTTCACCTCAAAAATCTAGATCCCTCAGAACCACAAGGCGGGAGACTTAAACCTTGACCACGGTTATAAATAGAGCGTGCTGGAGGGACAGATTCATCACCCAGAGACTCCTATGCTGTGGAACAAAATCCGGTACATGTGAGGCAGAGCACCTGCGCTGGCCTTGTTCAAGAGGAATCTTGACCAATGGATGGGAGATCGCCAGATATACCCAGGGATTACTTCAGTGTCACTGCTTGACAGAGGCACAGCAAAATGATAGGCATAGTTTTTATTCAAACTAAAGGGTGGCGAAAGCCACATAACTATAGACTGGAAGCTTATAAATGCCCTTGGGCAGATAGCCTAATATGAACCTATGAACCTATGAACCTATAAAGGGTTATATGTTATTACGACAGCTACTAGGTAGGGCAGGACCAGCTCGAATGTCCACATTGATGGGGAAGGGATGTGAATTTAACATGTGTACCAATAACTTGCTTTGTTTTACAGCACAGTAAACCACTCCCATGCCTGATAAAAAGTATATATATATTTAGAAAGCTTGTGAGGAAATTATTACTCTATTTTTGTTGTTTACTTGGATAAGCTTGTCTGGGTACTTAATAAAGGATTTTAGGCTGGAAACAGACTGCCTGCCTTGCTTGGATTACTTTCTAATACTTAGTAATGCTGTGCAATTATATATTTTCTATTATTACTTTTGTTTTGTTTTGACTTAAGGCTTGCCGAGGTTCGTTAAGCTCTTCACTTCTACTACAATTGTTACTGATCTCATTAATATATAGTGATTAACTTCAGAAATATGCTATGGACTGAAAATCTTCCACACAGAAGTTTCTTGCACTGTTTTATTTATTTATTTACTGGCATTTGTTGTTGTTTTACCAGGATAGTCCAAAGGGGCATTAAGAGCACATTTTTCACTGGAAGCCTGGGAAGAAAAGCTCCAGAAATACAAGTGCATGAAACAAACATGAACAATTGGATTAAATTCTACATGCACCAAATGTAGTAATAAGCAATTTAAGCCCAAAGAGATTCTTATCGTGCATTGAATATTAAACATTTGGAGGAATTCACAAGATAAATAAGCTTTGCCACAAAGGTAAACACTTCAAAATTTAAAAAAGATATCATTACGCTACCCTACCACTGTGGCTGAGTTCTTAACTGGGTTGCAGTCTACAGAGGATTCCACACAGGAAATAGACTCAAAGAGTAAAACAGTTTAAAAAAATGTCACCTGATGAAATAACTGTTCACACAAAATGCACTAAAATCGGACAATTTGTAAAAATGAAATATATAATACAAAGAATTGCTCCACATAAAGTACTCTAAAAACATTGTAAGAAAAAGTACAATAAATGCACAGTTCCTCCTTATTTTACTCCTTTAACTTGAGTTACTTATACACAATATTATTCACTAAATTTATAGCCTGAACAAGAATCACTCCCAAGAGCAACTATAAACGCGGAACACTTACCAGTAAAATCCATCAAGCTTTGTTATAAGCATGTCTCCGGAACCACCTTATTTTACTTAGCTGATTGCTTTTTTTCCTAGATATTTTCTACAAATATGTACCCACCTAACTCATCAAACAAACATACATATTATCTCTTACACTTACTTCAATATTATCTCTTACACTTACTTCAAGTGCACCCAAGTTCAGACGTTTTGAAGCACTCTTTCTGTGAAACCAAATTTATAAATAAGCTTTTGCTTTACAAAGATAAACACTCCAAAAATTTTAAAGGATAGCAGTAACCCCACACTGTGGACTGAGATTTTTCAAATGAATTGAAGTCCATAGAAGTTCCACAAATACCAGAACTTGGTTGAAAAAAATGTCCGATCTCTTACAAAAGAAACCTCCAACCAATCAAAAAAGAGGAAAATCTCAAATTAGCATTGTTTTACAACAATGTACAGCCAGTCAAGTCCTACAATCAGTATGTTGTGAAAGTACATTACCTTACTTAACAAATTCAGAAATAAAAGCATTAATAATTGAATATATTTTAAACTGCCCACCGTTTAAGCTTCTCAAGCCATTTTCACTGTTCATTTGGTACCCTATTGTTTTATTTCCTGGTCAAGACTTTTGAACTACTCGCTGCCACAGCCAAGGTTGATAACTCTCTAACCTTAGGAATAGTCACATGCAAACTAATAAAATTGCCCTCACCACCAAATTAAGGCGGGGAAGTGGCTTCAGAATCCAGTTATTTCAACATAATCTCAGTCAACATTTTATCCTGCGAAACTTTTTTTGTGGAGATTCTAATATGCAGAAAATGCTACAAAAATCAGTAGAGTAAGTAAATAAATAAATAAAAATAAAACCATAAAAATTGCACCCTTTGTTTTAAGTTACCCATTTACTGAGACCCCTGTAATATATTTGGAAGAGGTATGGGAACATTACATAAACAGTCTAGGGAACACAAACATCAGCTGCTTTCAGGGAGAGCTTTGGAGGGGAAAAAACTTGAGTGAGGAGAAGGCACAGTGAATTTGAATGACCATTTTCTCTCTCACTGCAAGAACCAAAATCTTGTTTAAAAATATAGGTTGTAGGATGGGCTGGGGAGTGAGCATACCAAACTTAGCATTGTAATTGGAAAGCAAAGCCCATCCTAGGATATTATGTTTGCCATAAATACGTCATCTTTCAGTAGCCATTTCGAGAATGTTATCTTCCTGCAATTCATTGTTCAGGTGCATGCACAAGTGTTATGTATAATGCCTAACCATGCACACAGAACATATTTATGAAACAGGAATATACACAGATCTGCACTGGAAAATGTATACAGTAATGAGCAATGTTCAAAACAGTCAAATGGAGACATGCAGTTTGGAAAGAAAAATTATTGCTTAAGCATGTGTATTCATATAGGTTCATAGGTAGGTACTAGGCTACTATAGGCCCTGGGGACTATACAAGCTAACCAAGCTGATGCCTAAACTTGCCCCCCAAAAGAAAATTATTTTCTGTGCACTGTCGAGCAAAACCACAGAGGAGGTGATCAGGTGAATTTCTATTTCCCATCAATCATCAAGATTTTCTTGAAGAGTTATGAAGCTTTGTTTGACAGAATGGGTAGTTTATTCCAGAGTATGGGGAAGTCTCTGGGACAGGAATCTATCCCTCCAACATGTTCTGTTTATTGTGTTGACAAGGTTTAGGTCCATAGGCATGTAGCTCAGAGGGATGGGGATTTCTTTAAGTGGAGCATGTCAACAGCTCTGGGTTTGACCTTAGCTTTGTATGTTAGGCGAAGTCACCTCTGAGTAGGCAATATGTGATGGAAGTAAAGCTGAGGTTTTGAGGCAGTCTCGCGTGGGGGCATCTGTTTGAAGACCAGTAATCCTCTTTGTGGCGAGAGTACCTGCGGCCTTTCAGTTGTTGTAGATTTCTTGTGAGGGTACATATGCAAAGGCGTTGTACTATAATGGGGTCCTAACAGTGATGAGTAGGGGAACAATGACCTCTTTTTTTTCCTGGATGAGAAACCTTTGTGATGAGGTGTGCCATGTAGAAGGATATCCTGACTACTGTGGCGATGTGATTATCAAAGGAGAACTACTGTCCACCTGTGTCCCAAAGGTCTCATCACACTTTTGGTGTTAGGAAATATACTAATACCTATGTTATTTGTAGTTCATGGGTACAGAGTTTTACCAAAGGGATGACAATGCACTTTTGGCACGAGCTTGGAAACATAGCTTTTGACACCAGGCATCTGTCTCCAATGAGGAGGGCCCTTTTGGCAGGATATCCACATCATTGAGGAGTTACCGATTATGGCTCCTGGTTTGCAGTCATCTGTGAACTTCATTACCCAAGACCTTCTGTGTTAGCCTGTACTTCAGAGAAGTAGATACTAAACAGGAGAGGGACCCAGGACTGAACCCTGTGTTACTCCACTTGTCACTTCTGGTCTGAAGTGGGATTTGGAGTCTGCTACTTTTCACAGTGTGGGTTCTGTCAGTGAGCCAGTTGTCATCCCATCTTGTGACATAGGGATTTATACCTAATTTAGTGAGTTTGTCTATAATTCCAGAGTGGGGGGATGGTGTGAAAGCTTTAGCAAGATCTAGATGAGCTGGCCAGACCACCTTTCCTTGTCTATGTAAGCTTTAGTGACTGCTTCAAAAGAAAGTCTATCAGGTTTAGGAACATGATCTGCCTTTTACAAACTCGAACTGGGTGGGGTCAGAGTTTTGGAGATTACCAGTGTCTTTGTTTATAAGTTTCATGATGATATGTTCCACATGGCCTTGCGACCAGGCTCGTCAGGCTAATGGGCGGTGAAAGTTCCCAGGGGTCCTGTGGTACTTGTGGAGTGGGATAACGTCGCCATTCATCAGGCACAAAGCCTGAGGTGAGGCTATGATTGAACACATGGTACTTAGGTGGGGTGCCAGTTCGTTCTGTAGTTCGTGTAGAGCGCAACAGAGTTGTCTGTTGATCCCATGGATGCTGTGTTGCAACTTTGGAAGTGGTTTTACTGTGCAGCGTGATTGGGAACTTGCATTTCTTCTGGTATAGAGATAGGCTCTTTAGGGGTGAGAGAGGGGGTAAAGTTAGCACTGAACCTATCTGCCAGGATGTTGGCAATATCAGTTGGCTCTGTATATTTAGTGCCATTGTGCTGTAACTCAGAGCAGATCTGAGTATTGCCATTGAGATTCTTGGCATAGCTATAGAATGCTTTGTAGTTGTCTTTAGAATCAGTGGCAATTTTGTTTTCATAGCTTAGCTTTGGAGAGTTTTTATCAGGGATTGCAGCTTCTTACTGAGGCTGACCAGGGCTCCCTCCACTCATTAGAGTTTACTCTCTTTTGCAACAGTTTCTTCCTTCTGTTGTACAGTTTGTTTATGGCAGGGGACCACCAGATTGGCTTCCTTTTTTTGGAGGATAGCATCTTGGTTCTGTTTGGGATAGCACGATCCATGCACTCATGTAAGTGCTTATAAAGTGCAATTGTGTAGGATTCAGTAGTCGTAACTGTATTGTCCATCTGCATGGGTGTCATGAAGTTCACCACTTCTGTCTTAAGAAGCATGAAGTTGGCTTTGGAGAAATGTTTTACCATGGTTTCCTTAATGGGGGGTGGGGGCAGGATGTGGATATCTAGGGTAATTAGCTTATGGTCGGATCGGACCAATGAGGCGTTGACTTCAGGTGTGGAACACCGGTCACTCATGTTGGTAATGACTAGATCTAGGATATTGTTGCCCCTGGTGGGGGTGTGGATAAGTTGATCCAGGGCATTGGAGTTTATGAATTCCAGAAAGCATTGAGCGAAGGAGTTGGTACATGAGTAGTTTTCCCAGTTAATGGTGGGGTAGTTGAAATCGCCCATTATTAGAGTGTTTGGTTGAACCCTAATATTTTCCAGTACATCAAGAAAAGAGGAGTAGAATCTGGGGCATGGTGAGTGATCTGTAGCAAGCTACAATTTGGATTGCAGTTTTGCCCAGAGTTAGTTGCACTTGGATAACCCTGGCTGCATTATGCTGAGCAACTAGCCTGGAGGTGTGGATATCCTTAATGAATATGGGCACACCTCTGCCTTTGGTATTCCAGTCCAGGTTACATGGCCGAAAAGTGTGGTATGAGTTATAGCCTGGTAGTGCAGTGGTGCTCTCTGGAGCCTTGAACATGGTCTCAGTCACTGCACAGATATCAATTTCTCCATTTTAAGGAGTGCCTTGAGAGTGCATTTTGAGATTTAGACTTCTAACATTGAGTAGCATCACCCTCAGTTTTTTTGCCTGTTCCTGTTACAGGGGAATTTGTCATTTGAACCTTGCCTAAAAAGGCACTACAGGGCAGAACCTTAGCCAGCATCCAGAATCCCAGGGGACAGGTGCAGGCCATCTCTGGCAAAGCATCTGTCCTGTCACCCAAGTCACGACTCAGTCATTGTCCACGCTGGTGTCAACGACCTGAGACGTGCCTCCTTGGACTACATGAAAGGGACATCGAGGAGCTCTCTGATTATGTAGCCCAGGCAGGTATGACTCTGACCTTGAGCAGTATCTTCCCTTCACCTAGAATGATGCCACAATACAGTGATAAGATGATCAGCTTTAATAGTTGGCTTAAATTCTGGTGTCATTCAAAGGGGCTCCAATGTCTGTCTGCCTAGGATGACATGCGGGACAAGCCACGCTGCTTCGGGACGGCTTGCACCTGTCACCCTGGGCTTCCGGATATTGGCAAAGGCCTTGCCACCCCCATAGTGCCTTTTTAGGCAAGGCTCAAATTCTAAACCTACCACCCTAGAACACCAAAAGGAAAAAACTAAGGGTAATGCTGCTCAATGCCAGAAGTCTCAATCTCAGGATGCACGACCGAGGCCCTTCTCAATATGGAGAACATCGATGTCTGTGCTGTGACAGAAACCTGGTTCAAGGCTCCTGAGAGCACCCCAGCACTAACAGGTTTCACCTCATATCATGCGTTCCGCCCCAAAATCCGGACAACACCAAGAAAGGAGGGTGTCCATATTCATAAAGGACACCCACACCTCAAGGTTGGTGGCAACGCACGATGCATCGGAGACCATCCAGGTGCAATTAACCATAGGCAAGACTGCTCTGCAATTTGTAGCATGTTACAGGCCACCCTCTCAAACTCAGGAACCTCATGTCCTTCCTGAAAACATTGGAGTGGATAAATGTATCTCCAAACACCATCATACTAGGTGACTTCAACTACCCTAATATAGACTGGGAACACTACTCAAGCCCGAACACTCTAACCCAAAGATTCCTGGAGTTCATAAACTCAATGCCATGGAACAACTAGTCACCATCCCCACAAGAGGAGAAAACATACTTGATCTCATCATCACGAACATGGGATCAAAATGTTCAACACCGGAAGTATACCCCTCACTGGTGAGATCAGATCATAAACTAATCTCGCTGGAGGTCCACATCCCGCCCCCACCTGAAACAACAAAGACCACAAAGAAAAACTTCTCAAAGCCGATTTCACACTTCTAAAAACTAGTGTGGTCTCCTTTAAGGCCCCTGAGCCAGTGGTAAACATTACTCAAACCGCTGAATCACTTACAAATGCCTTCTACCAGCACCTACAGGACTGCATGGATCAGGCAATCCCAAACAAAACTAAGACTCTCTGTACCAAAGGCAAGCATCCAGTCTGGTGGACCCCAGCCATAAACAAGCTCTACAACAAAAGGAGGAAGCTACTACAAGATAGAGCAAAATCCTTGAAAGGTAAGACACCTTTGATCATTATAAGTAAAAACTAAGAGCTCTCATAAAATCATCCAAGGCAAATTTTGAGAAAATTGCCAAGGACTCTAAAGACAATCATAAGCCTTTTTAGCTATGTTAGAAACCTAGGAGGAAACTCCCAGATATGCTCAGAATTAGTTCAAAATGATGTGAAAATTACTGAACCTACACACATTGCCAACATACTGGCTGACAGGTTCAGTGCAAACTTCTCCCCTCCCCAAAAGGAGAGATATCTATTCCAGAGGATTGTAGCCCCCAAACATCTCCAACGCCCAGGTGAGAACTGCCCTCACTAAGGGCAAAAACACAGCATCCATGGGACCCGATGGTGTCCCCGGCTGTGTGCTTCATGAACTCAACGAGGAATTAAACCCACAGTTAGGACAGCTGTTTAATCTTAGCCTCACCTCAAGATACATACCCAAGGAGTGGCGCACGGCGACTGTGGTCCCACTTCATAAGGGCGGTGCCTCCACAGACCCTGGAAATTACCGCCCCATTAGCTTGACAAGCCCTATCTGCAAAGCCATGGAGAGGATCATAATGGAACTCATAAATAAAGACATAGGGAACTTGCAGACTTTGGATCCAACCCAGTTTGGCTGTCAAAGGCAGATCCTGCCTCTTAAACTTGGTTGACTTTTTCGAGACAGTCACCAAGGCCATTGATGAGGAAAGGCAGTCCATACAGCCTACCTCGACCTGGCAAAGGCCTTGACACAATACCCCACTCAGGTATCATCGAAAAACTCATCAGCTTGAATGTAAACCCATACATCACAAGATGGGTTGCAAACTGGCTAAGTGACAGAACCCACAGGGTCAGAGTTGCTGGAGCCATGTCAGACTCAAAGCCTGTCACAAGTGGTGTCCCACAGGGCTCAGTCCTGGGTCCACTCTTGTTCGGCATCTACTTTTCTGAAGTACAACCAAACACAGGAGGGTTATGGCTGACAAAGTTTGCAGATGACTGCAAACTGGCATAGTCGAAACACATCTGACACAGATATCCTCCAGAAGGGCCTCACAGAAGCGGATAACTGGTGCCAGAGCCATGGCCTGAAGTTAAACGCCAAAAATGCATAGTCATACCCTTCGGGAAAAACAAGGTTACCCCTAGCTACCATATAGGTGGCAATCCACTGAGCACAGAAAAAGTCATCAGGGATCTGGGGACCCAGGTTGACAGTAGCCTTTCGTTTGACACTCATGTTGCTAAAGTAGTTAGGAAAACCTTCTATATCGCCCACCTGATCATGAAGGGATTCACATCTAGATCAAGGGAGGTCATTGTCCCCCTGTACTCATCACTCATTAGACCTATGATTGAGTACAATGCCTTGTTCGGAATGTATCTGACTAGACACCTGCTGCAGCTTGAAGGGCCCCAAAAGTTCCTCACCAAAAGGATAAAGGGTCTCAAAAATATGTCTTATGCTGCCCGACTGAAAGAACTCCAGCTCTATTCAGTCTCATACCGCTTGCTCAGAGGTGACCTGTGCCTGACATATAAGGCCATGTCAAACCCAGATTTGATGAATATGCTTCACCTCAAAAAATCTAGATCCCTCAGAACCACAAGGGCGGGAGACTTAAACCTGACACGGTTATAAATAGAACGTGCTGGAGGGACAGATTCATCACCCAGAGACTCCCTATGCTGTGGAACAAAATCCCGGTACATGTGAGGCAGAGCACCTCGCTGGCCTTGTTCAAGAGGAATCTTGACCAATGGATGGGAGATCGCAGATATACCCCAGGGATTACTTCAGTGTCACTGCTTGACAGAGGCACAGCAAAATGATAGGCATAGTTTTTATTCAAACTAAAGGGGTGGCGAAAGCCACATAACTATGGGCTAGGCTTATAAATGCCCTTGGGCAGATAGCCTAGTATGAACCTATGAACCTATGAACCTATAAGGGTTATATGTTATTACGACAGCTACTAGGTAGGGCAGGACCAGCTCGAATGTCACATTGATGGGGGAAGGGATGTGAATTTAACATGTGTACCAATAACACTTTGTTTTACAGCACAGTAAACCACTCCCATGCCTGATAAAAAGTATATATATATTTAGAAAGCTTGTGAGGAAATTATTACTCTATTTTTGTTTTACTTGGATCGCTTGTCTGGGTACTTAATAAAGGATTTTCGACTGGAAACAGACTGCCTGCCTTGCTTGGATTACTTTCTAATACTTAGTAATGCTGTGCAATTATATATTTTCTATTATTACTTTTTGTTTTGTTTTGACTTAAGACGAGTTTACGTTCGCTACTTCTACTACAATTGTCTGATCTCATTAATATATAGTGATTAACTAGAAATATATGGACTGAAAATCTTCCACACAGAGAAGTTTCTTGCACTGTTTTATTTATTTATTTACTGGCATTTGTTTACCAGGATAGTCCAAAGGGGCATTAAGAGCACATTTTTCACTGGAAGCCTGGGAAGAAAAGCTCCAGAAATACAAGTGCATGAAACAAACATGAACAATTAGTTAAATTCTACATACCAAATGTAGTAATAAGCAATTTAAGCCCAAGAGATTCTTATGCGTACGTGAATATTAAACATTTGGAGGAATTCACAAGATAAATAAGCTTTGCCACAAAAGGTAAACACTTCAAAATTTAAAAAAAGATATCATTACACTCCCCTACCACTGTGACTGAGTTCTTAACTGAGTTGCAGTCTACAGAAGTTCCACAAGAAATAGACTCAAAGTAAAACAGTTTTAAAAAAAAAATGTCACCTGATGAAATAACTGTTCACACAAAATGCACTAAAATCGGACAATTTGTAAAAAATGAAATATGTAATACAAAGAATTGCTCCACATAAAGTATAAAACATTGTAAGAAAAAGTACAATAAATGCACAGTTCCTCCTTATTTACTCCTTTAACAGTTACTTATACACAATATTATTCATTATAGCCTGAACAAGAATCCTCCAAACATAAACATGAACACTTACCAGTAAAATCCATCAGCTTTGTTATAAGCATGTCTCAGCCACCTTATTTTACTTAGCTGATTGCTTTTCTAGATGTTTTCTACAAATATGTGCCCACTAACTCATCAAACAAACATACATATTATCTCTTACACTTACTTCAAGTGCACCCAAGTTCAGACGTTTTGAAGCACTCTTTCTGTGAAACCAAATTTATAAATAAGCTTTGCTACAAAAGATAAACACTCCAAAAATTTTAAAAAGGATAGCAGTAACCCCCCCCCCCCACACTGTGACTGAGTTTTCAAATGAATTGAAGTCCATAGAAGTTCCACAAATACCAGAACTTGGTTGAAAAAAATGTCCGATCTCTTACAAAAGAAAACCTCCAACCAATCAAAAAAGGAAAATCTCAAATTAGCATTGTTTTACAACAATGTACAGCCAGTCAAGTCCTACAATCAGTATGTTGTGAAAGTACATTACACCTTACTTAACAAATTCAGAGAAATAAAAGCATTAATAATTGAATATATTTTAAACTGCCCACCGTTTAAGCTTCTCAAGCCATTTTCACTTCATTTGGTGCCTATTGTTTCATTTCCTGGTCCAAGACTTTGAACTATTAACATACAGCCAAGGTTGATGACATCAACCTTAGAATAATTCACATGCAAACTAATAAAATTGCCCTCACCACCAAGTCGGCAGGGGATGACTAGAATCCAGTTATTTCTTATAATCTCAGTCAACATTTTATCTGTAAGAAACTTTTTTGTGGAGATTCTAATATGCAGAAAATGCTACAAAAATCAGTAAGTAAGTAAATAAATAAATAAAAATAAAATAAAAAAGTGCATACAATTTTAAGTTACCCATTTATGAGCCTGTAATATATTTGGAAGAGGTATGGGAACATTACATAAACAGTCTAGGGAACCACAAACATCAGCTGCTCAGGAGAGCTTTAGGGGAAAAAAACTTGAGTGAGGAGAAGCACAGTAATTTGAATGACCATTTTCTCTCACTGCAAGAACCAAAATGTTTCAAAATATGGGTTGGGATGGGCTGGGGTGAGCATACCAAAACTGGCATTAATTGAAGCAAAGCCCATCCTAGGATATTATGTTGCCATCGTCATCTTTCCAGTGACCATTTCAGAATGTTATCTTCCTGCAATTCATTGTTCAGTGCATGCACAAGTTTATGTATAATGCCTAACCATGCACACAGAACATATTTATGAAGCAGATATACAGATCTGCACTAAGAAAAAATGTACAGTAATGAGCAATGTTTCAAAACAGTCAAATGGAGACATGCAGTTTGGAAAGAAAAAATTATTGCTTAAGCATGTGTATTCATAGGTTCATAGGTAGGTACTAGGCTATCGGCCCTGGGGGCCTATACAAGCTCAGCCAAAACGGTACCCTGGCTTTTGCCCCCCAAGAAAATTATTTTCCTGTGCCACTGTCGAGCAGAGCCACAGAGGTGATCCCCGGGGTGAATTTCCTATTTCCCATCCAATCATCAAGATTTTTCTTGAAGAGTGCTAATGAGAAGCTTTGTTTGATATAGATAGGTAGTTTATTCCAGAGTATGGGAAGTCTCTGGGACAGGAATCTATCCCTCCAGCATGTTCTGTTTATTGTGGTGACAAGGTTTAGGTCCATAGAGCATGTAGCTCAGAGGGATCGGGATTTCTTTAAGTGGAGCATGTCCAACAGCTCTGGGTTTGACATAGCTTTGTATGTTAGGCAGAGATCACCTCTGAGTAGGCAATATGTGATGGAGTAAAGCTGGGGTTTTTTGAGACGGTCTGCGTAGGGCATCTGTTTGAGGCCAGTAATCCTCTTTGTGAGGTATTTCTGCGGCCTTTCCAGTTGTTGTAGATTTCTTGTGAGGTACATACCAAAAGGGGCGTTGTACTCTATAATGGGTCTAATGAGTGATGAGTAGAGGGGAACAATGACCTCTTTTTTTCCTGGATGAGAAACCTTTTGTGATGAGGTGTGCCATGTAGAAGGATATCCTGACTACTGTGGCGATGTGATTATCAAAGGAGAGACTACTGTCCACCTGTGTCCCAAGGTCTCATCACACTTTTGGTGTTAAGTATACTAATGCCTATGTTGTAGTTCATGGGTACAGAGTTTTTACCAAAGGGGATGACAATGCACTTTTTGGCTTTGAGCTTGGAAACATGGCTTTGACACCAGGCATCTGTCTCAATGAGGCCCTTTTGTAGGATGTCCACATCGTGAGGAGTTTCGATTATGGCTCCTAGTTTGCAGTCATCTGTGAACTTCATTACCCAAAGACCTTCTGTGTTAGCCTGTACTTCAGAGAAGTAGATACTAAACAGGAGAGGACCCAGGACTGAACCCTGTGTTACTCCACTTGTCACTGGTCTGAAGTCGGATTTGGAGTCTGCTACTTTCACAGTGTGGGTTCTGTCAGTGAGCCAGTTGTCATCCCATCTTGTGACATAGGGATTTATACCTAATTTAGTGAGTTTGTCTATAATTCCAGAGTGGGGGATGGTGTCGAAAGCTTTGGCAAGATCTAGATAGGCTGTGTGAACCACCTTTCCCTTGTCTATGGCTTTAGTGACTGCTTCAAAGAAGTCTATCAGGTTTAGGAGACATGATCTGCCTTTTACAAACTCGAACTGGGTGGGGTCCAGAGTTTGGAGATTACCAGTGTCTTTGTTTATAAGTTTCATGATGATATGTTCCATGGCCTTGCAGACCAGGCTCGTCAGGCTAATGGGGCGGTAGTTCCCGGGGTCTGTGGTGGCTCCCCCCTTGTGGAGTGGGATAACCATTGCTGTGCGCCATTCATCAGGCACAAAGCCTGAGGTGAGGCTATGATTGAACATGGTACTTAGGTGGGGTGCCAGTTCGTTCTGTAGTTCGTGTAGAACGCAGCCTGGGATGTTGTCTGATCCCATGGATGCTGTGTTCTTGGCTTTGGAGAGTGCGGTTTTTACCTGTGCAGCCGTGATTACAGGAACTTTACATTCTTCTGGTATAGAGATAGGCTCTTTAGGGGGTGAGAGGGGGGTAAAGTTAGCACTGAACCTATCTGCCAGGATGTTGGCAATATCAGTTGGCTCTGTATATTTAGTGCCATTGTGCTGTAACTCAGAGCAGATCTGAGTATTGCCATTGAGATTCTTGGCATAGCTATAGAATGCTTTGTAGTTGTCTTTAGAATCAGTGGCAATTTTGTTTTCATAACTAGCTTTGGAGGATTTTATCAGGGATTGCAGCTTCTTACTGAGGCTGACCAGGGAGCTCCTCCACTCGTGGGATTTTACTCTCTTTTGCAACAGTTTCTTCCTTCTGTTGTACAGTTTGTTTATGGCAGAGGATCACCAGATTGGCTTCCTTTTTTTGGAGGATAGCATCTTGGTTCTGTTTGGGATAGCACGATCCATGCACTCATGTCAGTGCTTATAAAGTGCAATTGTGTAGGATTCAGTAGTCGTAACTGTATTGTCCATCTGCATGGGTGTCATGAAGTTCACCACTTCTGTCTTAAGAAGCATGAAGTTGGCTTTGGAGAAATGTTTTACCATGGTTTCCTTAATGGGGGGTGGGGCAGGATGTGGATATCTAGGGTAATTAGCTTATGGTCGGATCGGACCAATGAGGCGTTTACTTCAGGTGTGGAACACCGGTCACTCATGTTGGTAATGACTAGATCTAGGATATTGTTGCCCCTGGTGGGGGTGTGGATAAGTTGATCCAGGGCATTGGAGTTTATGAATTCCAGAAAGCATTGAGCGAAGGAGTTGGTACATGAGTAGTTTTCCCAGTTAATGGTGGGGTAGTTGAAATCGCCCATTATTAGAGTGTTTGGTTGAACCCTAATATTTTCCAGTACATCAAGAAAAGAGGAGTAGGAATTCTGGGGCATGGTGAGTGATCTGTAGCAAGCTACAATTTGGATTTCAGTTTTGCCCAGAGTTAGTTGCACTTGGATAACCTTGGCTGCATTATGCTGAGCAACTAGCCTGGAGGTGTGGATATCCTTAATGAATATGGACACACCTCTGCCTTTGGTGTTCCAGTCCAGGTTACATGGCCGAAAAGTGTGGTATGAGTTATAGCCTGGTAGTGCAGGGGTGCTCTCTGGAGCCTTGAACATGGTCTCAGTCACTGCACAGATATCAATTTTCTCCATTTTAAGGAGTGCCTTGAGAGAGTGCATTTTGAGATTTAGACTTCTAACATTGAGTAGCATCACCCTCAGTTTTTGCTTGCCTGTTCCTGTTACAGTGGTGAATTTGTCATTTGAACCTTGCCTAAAAAAGGCACTACAGGGGCGGCAAGAACCTTAGCCAGCATCCAGAATCCCAGGGGTGACAGGTGCAGGCCATCTCTGGCAAAGCATCGTGGTCTGTCAACCATGTCATCCCAGGCAGACAGATACTGGGTCCCTTTAGAATGGCACCAGAAGCTTAGCCAATTGTTGAAGTCAATCATTTTGTCCTTGTACTGCGGCATCATTTTGGGTGATGGCAGAATGCTACTCAGGGCTAGGGTCATAGCTGTTTGGGCTACAAGATCGGAGAGCTCTTACATGTCTCTTTTCATGTAGTCCAGGGAGGTACGTCTCAGGTCATTCACACCAACATGGACTATGACAGAGTCATATTTGTACTTGTTGTGGAGTGACCTGAGTGCATGTGCTATGTGGCGGATCCTGGCACCCGACAGGCAGCTGACAGTAAACTTCTCCTTGTTGGTGAGTGGGACATTAGTGTGCCTGACTATAGAGTCACCTATGACTAGTGTGTTGGGTACGTTGTTTTGCCTTATTGGCTGTGGTTGAGCGGCACACTGAGTCTATGGGCTATGTGTCATTTGGGTTGTGTTGGGGGGTGGAGGTTGCTTGCATTTCTGCTTTGGAGGTCTCTGTTGCTTGAGCAAATTATTATTGAGAGCCTCCGCAAATGTTTTTGTGTTTCTATGTGCGGATTTTGGTGGTGTAGATTTAGTGAGACTATGTGAAGAGTGTGGTCTGGTGCAAGTGTTTACCTTCTCCTCTTGACTGTCAAGTTCAGTCTTGACTGGAGAGAGCTTTACCTCCAGTTTGGCTAGATAAGTGCATCTCTCACAGGTTGTAGTGTTGGGTGATAGGAGGAGAGGGTTGTCTGTGTACATGAGGCAATTTCTACATTGCCCCAAGATGCCCAGATTCATCAGATAGACAGGAGAGAACACTGGGAGCTGACCCTTGGACATGCCTGAATAAAAAAGTATTTTCCAATCCATTTAGGTGCTATGAACTCTGAAAACATGTATACGAGGTAACGTGAAAGAAAGAATATCTTGGAAATGAGAATTAATACCATAAACGAATTAAAGAAAAACAGTGGCTATGATCAGAAATGCCCATTGACATTTTGCTGTCCCTCTAGCTTTCCTTCAGGAGTCCATTCATAGTATCATAGTAGAATATTGGGCTATTGACCCAAAGGGCCTTGTTGCTAATAAAATTTGATTGGAATCTGTTCCCAGGGATTTTGTGTGTGTGCGTGTATCTATAGATCTATATCTATATGTACATATGTATGTGTGTGTGTGTGTGTGTGTGTGTGTGTGTCTGTGTGTGTGTGTGTGTGTGTGTGTGTGTGTGTGTGTGTGTGTGTGTGTGTGCGTGTGTGTGTGTGTGTGTGTATGTATATATATATATATATATATGTATATATATATATATATATATATATATATATATATATATATATATATATACATATACATGGTTTACATATATATACATATACATGGTTTACTATTAACATACCATTTGGTCAGTGTGTGAACAGGAAAACTCGAATGGCTACTTTCAACATTTCAAATCGAAAAAAAATGTTAAAGTCACAACAGCTAATGCACACTAGCATTCACTTTTGTGGATTCAACATCTTTAAATTTCTAGTCTCCCAACAGGACACAAGTGCTTTTCAGCAATTACATTCTGCTTACCGAGCACACTCAAGCAAATCTGCAGTCTGCGGCTACCACTCCACCCATACAGTATAAGAAGGAATCAGTACTGCAAACTAAACAAGGATATACATTTTGAGCCTCAAGAGCAGGGTCAGTCCACCCAAGCATTCTACTTGTATGTTTTATGAGAGTGAAGCTATTACATTAGCAGTATTTCTTAGTGTTCTCCCCCCCCCCCGCTAGTACAGCAATCCTAACTGTCCAATAGACAGTATACATTTAATTCACATCCCTGTGACTAAATTAACTATCAAGCAGCCCTCTCAGTGCTTTTTGCCTTAGTTTGTATCACTTGGAGGCCCACCTGTTTATCTGCATTTCTATACATTCCCCTTCATTGCTAATGTATCTCCCTACTCTAATTTGTGCACAAACTGGTTACTAATCAGCAAATCAATGTAAAGACACACTCCCAGCCTTAATAAACTTTGCTGTCTCTTCTCTCCTTCACTTTACAGGTAGTTTGAATTATTACTTACCCCCTCTGAGGCCTTCACTGATTTCCACTGATTGTCTCTCTGGTTTCTATGCATTCCACCTGGTTTATACCCCTTCTGTTATCTCCCCTCCCACAATACAAAGTCTATATTAGAATCCTGCTGAGCATGGAGCCATCTTTAAATTTCTAGTCTCCCTCCAGGACACTAGTGCTTTTCAGCAATTACATTCTGCTTACCGGTAAGCCATTAGACCTCAGGAATTTGTTTTAAAAGTGTTCAGATTTGTAAAGTAATACTTTTTTCTCTTGTCTTGGTTGTCTCTGCCTCGCTCCGTTCACTCTCGCTAACGCTCGGGCTCTCTCCGCTCCCCTGCCCTGCCCCTATTCCCTCCCGCCCCCACTACCTCTACATTTATAGTAATCACAGCCACAACCACAGCTCACCCTCACATCACCTCCACCAATCACATCTTCTCAAGTCATATCACATTATACCACACCAACTTGCTCCACACAAAATACCCCCAATCACTCTCATTCCCACTAGGCATTTTTTACATCACCTACACTACTTCCCCATCCACATATAGTGCAACCCTATAATTCCTATTCAGACTCCCCACCTAGAAACAACTTAAACTTTATAACCATGACTATCACACAACTAAGTCTAGTCTGTCTAATCATAATTCTTTACAACACCACAAGTTATCACTCTAGCAATATCCCTAAACTTAGTAGCACAACACTGCATTATGCACTCTCGTATACAGACACCACACATTATAATAATATCTGCCCACAGTTATTCAAGAACTACATAACAGACCAATTCAGAACTAAACACACATGCTCTCATTCCTACTCCAAAAAACACAATACTTTCTCACACTCCTCACCAAACTCCAACATCTGTATAACCATTTTAACTCCAGGCTCACCATAAGTGGGGATATCCACCCCAAACCAGGCTCAAATCCATCCTGTCCAACACAAACTGCTCCAACACAAATGTCAGAACATAACACCCCCACTTTCTTCATCCCTGGGCAAATCAACAACAGCAGCAAAACCAACCATCTTTTAATGCTAAATATTAATATTAGCAGTATCAAAAATAAAATACCTGAACCAGGCCACAATAGTACACTACTCCCCAGACATAGTTGCTTTAACCGAAACCTGGCTAAATAAAAACATAGCTAACTGAGAAGTTCTCCTTACCAGCTACAATATCATTAGACAAGACAGACCACTTCGTAAAGGGGGTGGAACTGCCTTACTCTACAAGTCCAACTTAACTGTCCATCAATTACCAAACTCCTACCCCTCCCCCAATAATTTGGACATACTTATCTCACAACTTCAACTTCACCCTAAAAAGGTCATCACCACAATTGTGATCTGTATTCCACCTGGTAATACACCTGCTAGCCTTGAAGACTTCTTATCCCGATGTTCTTCCACATACTCACAAGAAACCCTTATTCTGGGGGACTTCAACCTAGATTGGTTCACCTGTATATCAGAACCACCAAGTAATCTAATAAATCTCCATGGCTACCAGCAGCTAGTCCAAATTCCAACTAGATGTGATAAAAAATCTAAAAGGGAATCCATCCTTGACTGGGTCCTAACTAACAACCCCACATTGTACCTTCACACAGGCAGTCTCCCAGACACCTTAAGTGACGACAACATAATATACTTTATACGTAGTAGAACAAACATATGCAAAACCACTAACTATATATCTACTAGAAACACAAAAAAATTCTCTCCTGAGGTCCTCAACACTTTACTCTGTGACTGTGACTGGACCCCCCCTAAAAACCCTCCCACTTAACCAGGCTGTAGCATATTTCAACAAAACATTTCTACAACACCTAGACACTGTCGCTCCATTGCGCATAATCAAGGTTAGAACCTCTACAAACCCCTGGCTCATTAAAGAAACCAAACAAATCCTCAAGTCCAGAGACACTGCCTGGCTTTACTATAAAAAAAACAAAGAAACACAAAGCCTAAGTACCAAGAACTGCGCAACCGTGCAAAAATGCAGTAGGCTGGACAAAAAAATCCTACTACACAGCATTACAAACTAAATACCAGCACAACCCGCAAAAAATTTGGAAAAATGTAAACCAGCTACTAAAATCCACCCAAAAGGCTACCGCCAAACCAACTACCCCTGACACTAAAGTTCCCAAACACAATTCAACTCCCACATTGTGAACGCAATTCTATCCTTAGTATCACAGGACAGTTCCTTCCTCACTCAACACAAATAATACTAATACAAGCTTTACCCTCAAAACAGTTTCCACCACTTCAATCAAAAGCATGCTCTCCAAATTAAAAACCTCATCAACAGCAGCCGACCTACTCCCCAGCTCTTTCTTGAAACTCACAGCAGATGCTTTTGCTATCCCAATCTCCACTCTCATAAACTGATCAATTGTTGAAAACTGTGTGCCCAAACTCTGGAAAATATCCTATGTTACACCCATACATAAAGGTGGGACCGCCACTGAACTTAATAACTACAGACCCATTGCTTTACTCTCCCCCCGGCAAAAATCCTAGAAAAATGCATCCATACCCAGATGCTAAACTATCTTCTAGACAGCAACATCCTGTCACCTACTCAGCATGGTTTCAGACCTGCCCATAGTACCACTACAGCCCTCCTCTGCTTCACAGACACAGTACACTGTCTCAAAAATGAAGGCCTACAAGTGTCAACTCTTTTTTTTTGGATATGTCCAAAGCATTTGATACAGTCTCACACCAAATCCTGCTAAACAAACTAAACCAATATCAGCTATCAAATTCCACTCTTACCTGGTTCCAAAGCTACTTAACTGAGCCATATTAGCCCCATGAAAGAACATAACACAACCTTTGATGTGTACATATCCAGATGCATGATCCCTTTTTAAAGGCCCTCAATGGTTCCCCACTAAGAAAATCAAGGGCCCAAGTTATATGAGCTACTCACCATGCCTTCAAACTCTATCTCAGTTTCTGTCTTTTACCCACTTCTGTGGTATGCATGTACCTAGTCTACATGCTCTTAAATAACCTTGACCTAAGTGACCTTCTATATGTTCACAAAACTGGTAACATCAGAAACACCTGGCCAAATCATTATCTACGTCTAGTAGACCTTTTTATGCAACACCAATCTGATAAACCTTCCAACATAGTAAATTTGACTCAAGATAGCTAGATTTGCTACTAACTCACCTTACAACTCTCACCACTGCCTTGCACTCAACTCACTTCAATGGCTAGAATTCCCCCAACAATTCCAACCATCACAATTTCACATCACACATTCAGTTCTATACAAGCCTACTTCCTGCTCTTCTCTCTCCTCCCTTGTATCCTACTACACCCTCAATCGTCCTGTCTGTACCTCCAATCAACAACTCCTTGATATCTATAAACCTAACAAAAACATAGGAAAAATACTATACAAATACAGTGTAGCCCAAGCCTGGAATAAACTCCCCTTGTACATAAGAACCATCTCCCACCACAAGCACTTCAAAAAGGAATTAAAACAACTCCTATTAAACACAAAGTCCTGACCCTGTCATGACCTTACCTAATGGTCCACACCCTTTTGTCTCCAGTATCCTGTACAGAAATATTACACTACTCCATTTTTCTCTAAACACACTGTTTATTTCATTGTAATTCCATGGGCTAGGCTACTATGTCACATGTACTGTAAATATGTATATATTAAGCTTTACTTTAACTATCTTCTCTTTATTATAAGTTAGCCCTACTTTAATATTTTCTCTTCAGACATGTCATATACTAACACTGCTTTTGTTTTCTTTCCCGCTCTTACCTAATATCACCATTCTTTTTTCTTAAAAATAAAACAATTTCTACCTTTTCACAAATGGATGAGTTATAACAAGTTTTTCATGTTTTGTTTTTTCTGTACTCCTAAAAATCTTTTGCGTATATATTCCTTTTTTTGGTCTATACAACTCTGGAGCTTTTCTCCTTGGGTCTCCACTGAAAATGGGCTGCTGTCTCTGTTGGACCAACCCAGTTAGCAAATGTCTAATAAATAAAATAAATAAATAATAAGATAAACTAAAGGTGTTACTGCTCAATGTCAGGAGTCTCAATATGAACCTCCAATCCGTGGAAGCACTCTTCACCCTGCAGAGTGTTGACATCTGTGCAGTTACTGGCACCTGGCTTAAAGCCACAGAAGGCACCCTGGAAGTGCAAGGCTATAATGCTTCCATACATTTAGACCAGCTTCTGCACAAGAAGGGACAAGAGCTGGAGGTGTATCAATCTACATAAAAATTAAGCACACCTCAAAATTGGTCAAACAATATGATATGCTTGTGCTAATCCATGTCCAATTAACCTTATCTATCGTATACTTGATAAATCTAGGCCCCTGACTATAACCCAGAATTACCATACCACATACTTGAATGCACTGGAGTCACTCACAATGAAGCCCAACACCATATTCATGGCTTATTTTAACTATTCCCACTACAAAATGGGATATATATATATATATACTCAACCACTAACATGCATCAAAGATTCCTGCATTTTGTCAATGAAAACACCCTGCAATAGCTATTCTGCACATCTACTAGGGGTGCAAATATCCAGAATCTGGTACTCAAAAATATGAGAGAATGTTGCTCCCCTCCTTGTGTAATATCATCACTGGAAAGATCAGATCACAGAATGGTCACTCTTGAAATAAATATAAAACCTGAACTTCCAGCAAACCCCAGAACCTTTAAAAACTTTTCCTAGGGTTACTTTCTCCTATTAAACGATGGCACAGATAAATTTCAAGCCCCCCCCAAACTCATTGAAACTTGTGGCTTGTTTACAGAGACCCTGTATATGCATGTAAATAACTGCATAGAAATAGCAGTACTAAACTGAAATAAACTTAGCACAAACTCAAAAAACAAGCTCCCTTGGTGGACCCCCCCAGTATAAATAGGTTGTATAACAAAATAAATAAAATGCTGTCCAAAAATAGGAAGGGCTATACCCAAAAGACAAAAAAACTCCCTCATCAGTCTCAAGAAGCAACTAAGGGGACTACTCAAGTCCACCAAAGCTAACTTTGAGGCAAAATAGCCCCCAGGTTAAAGATAACCATAAGACATTTTTTAGTTATGTACACAGCCTTAAAGTGAATACCCAAGAGTGTGATGACCTAATAGTACATGGAACGTACTATACCAATATGTGGAAAAAGTAAATTTGCAGGTGGATAAATTTTGCTCCAATTTCACCCTCTGTCACCCCCCCCCTCATTACCCCCAGAGAATATTCCCTACCATTTCTCCCCAGCTATTACTAAAGAACAGGTACTCACTGCACTCTCCAGAGCTAAATACTGCATCAGTAGGCCCTGATAATATCCCAGGATGCCTCCTGAATAGATTGAAACACAACCTGCCAGGCCCACTAGAATCTCTATTCAACTGCAGACTCAAAACAGGCTTTGTCCTTAGGGAATGGAGGACTCCAATGGTGACCCCCACACAATACACAAAGACGGACCATCAACAGACCTAGGGAACTGCAGAACCATAATTTTGATTAGTTTTACATGTAAGGCTATGGATGGAGCTGATAAACAAAGACATAGAAAATCTTCAAACACTGGACCCATCCTAGTTAATTTTTTTCAAGGACAGGTTATGGCTACTAAACGTTGTGAACTTCTTCTAGGAGATCACTAAAGCATGGATGAGGGCAAAACAGTGTATACTGCCTACCACCACCTGGCAATGGTATAATACCTCATTTGGGCATTATAGACAACCTCACAAATTTAGGCACAAATCCTAGTGCCACCCAATGGATATCCAAATGGCTCTTGGAAAGGACACGTGAAGTTAGGGTGGGGGAATTCACCTCCACCAAGAGGCCTGTTACTAGTGGTGTACCACAGTTCTTGGTACTGGGACCTCTTCTGTTCAGAATATACTTCTCTGGAGTCAAGGCAAATGTAGAGAACCTTTGGCTGACAAGATCTGCTGATGGCTGCAAGCTGTGTGCAATCACTGAATCCCCTAAATATGTAGATATCCTCCAGAAGCATCTGACACTGACAAATAACTGCTGCCAACACCATGGCCCAAACCTGAATGCAAAGAAAAGGCATAATTCTACCTTTTGGAAAGATGATCATCCATGCAAATATTAACATTGATAACACTTCCCTAACAGCAGACCCAATAGTAAGGGACTTGGGAACTCAAGGTGACAGCAGCCTCAACTTTGATCACTGTGCATCCATGGTGGTAAGAAAATGTGTCCATGTGACACAATTTATAAGTAAGCTGCCCATAAATATAGGAGTCCCACAGGGTTCTATCAGGACCACTACAATTCACAGTCTTCACAAATTACCTCTATACCTCCACACAGCACGCATCTATCATTCAGTATGCAGATGATACTACCTTAATCTGTGCTGCACAAAATATTCCCACCCTCCTGCAAACAAGTCAACTAGCATTCTCTGATGTTGAAAACTACCTTACCAAAGCCCAACTTATCCTCAAGCCAAAGAAAACTCAGCGTATGATTATAACCAGTTCTAACAAAAACACTGATAGGTTCATAGGTAGTTACTAGGCTATCGGCCCAAGGGCCTATGTAAGCCTAGCCAACAAGGCTCCCTGACTTACGCCACCCAAGAAAGTTATTTTCCTGTGGCACTGTCGAGCAGAGACACAGAAGTGATCCCCGGGGTGTATTTCCTATTTCCCATCCACTCATCAAGATTTTTCTTGAAGAGTGCTAATGAAGAACTTTGCTTGACATAGATGGGTAGCCTGTTCCAGAGTATGGGAAGTCTCTGGGACAGGAATCTATCCCTCCAGCATGTCCTGTTTATTGTGATGACAAGGTTTAGGTCCCTAGAGCGTGTAGCTTGGAGGGATTGGGATTTCTTTAGCATTCTTGCTTATTTAGCAAACATCAACTTGCTGTCCAGCAGAACATGTAAAGAAAAAATCCTGAACAGTTACTATACTCCTTAAAGGAAAACAACGGGATATCAAATCAAATATCTCTACCTGATGTCTCTCTAAAATCCTGTTATGTGATACAGCCTCAAAAAAACATAACCGCAGCTTTAAAAAAAAATCCACTATTCTCTTTTACTGCTTAGGCTTCATACTTTTCCGTACTGTTTGACTTTCAGTTTTAAATACAAGATGAAAACTGTCTTAGTCATCTCTAAAATAATGATGTCACATCTGCCATAGCTCTTGCTGAAGATCCTGGGAGGTTTCCTCCCCCAAAGTGACGTAACCACTGCCTTATTTGCATGCTGTACAGAATCCCTGTGATCCTCCCACATTGTGATGTCAACACTGCCTTTCCCAGCCCACTGTTAACCTAATAAATGGACTAGGTGCTGTGTGGAACTCCTTTTCTGTGTTAGCAAATCTGGTCGACTCTATTCATGTGAAGCACTTCTTCACCAGCGTTTTGCTACTTCATAAGTAAGGTAAGTCTTATTACTTATTACTTCTTAATAGTGTATCCTAAATGTAATCTGTCCCTGTTTCTATGCCTCCCTAGCCCTTATATTGTGTCCTCCCAAGTTTTTAATTTCACATTAGTGGAGTTAATCTTTTTCTGTTTGTAAGGGTGCCACGTGCTTCCTTCGCAGCTGCATTTTAGCTTAGCCTACTTATTTTCATTTTGATCCAGGGTTTATATTTCCCTGGTTATGTTTAATGCTGGCGTCTTTTGTATTCTTGAGTCGGCCTGTGTTTCTGTGCTTGCTGCCTTTGAGTTTCCTTCTGAAGTAAGTGTATTGCTGCTTGTAGTAATTGTATTACTGTCTAGTGTTTTTAGTTGCTTGCTGGTGTTTTTTAAAAACCTTGCTGTATTTGTAGCTGTATTTGGTTTTCTTTAGTTTGTTGATGCCTCATACTTCGTGATTGCATGCTGCAGATGTTTTGTAATGTTTTCAGCTGTTTGTTTCTGTTGTTGAGCTTCGCGTTTCGGTCTTGTCATGTTTTTTATTTATTTTTTTAATATTAGTAATCCGTTTTATTGGTTATGCTGCTGGGCTTGCTCCGTTTTATTTGTTATGCTACTGTGCTTGCTCCGTTTTAGTGTGTGTGCCATCAAACCTGCTACCTGCTTGAAACTTTGCCACAGCTGAATAATACCTTTTTTTTCCCCGTTAGCTGGGTAATGAAATTATTTTAATGTGGACGCTGGAGCCATTAGGCATAAAACTTATTTATTGAGTAATTCTGCAGCCTGTAAACATACTTATGAATAGTCAGCAAGAGAGTGGTAGTAGTCCAGGGGTGGTTTCTGCAGCTATACTTGTTTCATGCAACTAAGCTAAGTGCATTTCTGGGTTCCCATGTAAGATTATTATAGCAGGTAAATATACAGTTATGTAGGCAATATAGAGGTTTAACATTTTGTCCATCAGTATGTGTCCATAGTTTAGAAGTAGCCTCAGACACTTCACAATGCTCAGTTACACATAGAGCGCAGGTTCTTGTAAGATTAATGTCACGGTTGCTATCATATTCTTTGAGCCTGCGTGTTGTTTTGTTTTTAAATTAATGAAAAACGTAAGGGAAATAAGAGAGAAATAGAAGATAGATGGAAAAGGAAATGAGGAATTTTGCTGCTTGTACAAGCACAGCAGCTTAGTCATTGTAAAGCTGCTAAGCAGCATGCCTTGAGTGAGAGTTGCTGCCAATTCCTATTCAAATAATGGAATCATCATGGCATATATTTTTTTGACTTTGTTATAAAGTTTGGTAGGCAAAATACTATTTCTTTAGTCTGCAAAGTGATATTCTGCCTGTTAATATAACATTTTGTGAGTGAGTATAGCACACAAGCCACTGAGAAGCAAAGTCTGATAAAATCTCTAAGGCTGGTAAGCTTTTCTGATCTCAGTTTTCTGGTAGTGAAGTACATGCTTTGCAACCATTTTTTTTTTGTGGCCAGGGATAGCACAATCATGGTAGGGGCTCTGAGTGAGAAGAAATAAAATAGGAGGAGGAACTTGCTAAAAAATACAGGTAACATATGTAGTGCCTTCAGCTGGAGGCCTTCTAATGTCCATAGGATACAGCAAGGGGCAAGTGTGTGTGTGTGTGTGTGTGTGTGTGTGTGTGAATGCAAGCAAGCCGCAAGTGTGTGTGTGTGTGTGTGTATGTGACCTAAAAGCAAGGGGCAAGTGTGTGTGTGTGACCCAAAGCAAGGGGCAATTGTGTGTGTGACACAAGCAAGGGGCAACAGTGGGCAATTGTGTGTTTGACCGCAAGCAAGGGGCAAGTGTGTGTGTGTTTGACCGCAAGCAAGGGGCAATTGTGTGTGTGTGAGACTGCAAGCAAGGGGCAATATTGTGTGTGTGAGACTGACTGCAAGGGCAATTGTGTGTGTGTGTGAGACTGCAAGCAAGGGGCAATTGTGTGTGTGTGAGACTGCAAGCAAGGGGCAGTTGTGTGTGTGTGAGACTGCAAGCAAGGGGCAGCAATTGTGTGCATGTGAGACTGCAAGCAAGGGGCAATTGTGTGTGTGAGACTGCAAGCAAGGGGGCAATTGTGTGCTGTGTGAGACTGCAAGCAAGGGCAATTGTGTGCGTGTGAGACTGCAAGCAAGGGGGCAATTGTGTGTGTGAGACTGCAAGGCAAGGGCAAGGTGTGTGAGACTGCAAACAAGGGGCAAGTGTGTGTGTGAGATTACAAACAAGGGGCAAGTGTGTCTGTGAGCCTGCAAGCAAGGGGGCAAGTGTGTGTGTGAGACTGCAAGCAAGGGGGCAAGTGTATGAGACTGTAAACAAGGGGGCAAATGTGTGTGAGACTGCAAGCAAGGGCCAAGTGTGTGTGTGTGTGTGTGTGTGACTGCAAGCAAGGGGGAAATTTTGCCTCTTTCAAGATTTCTTGTGCTGTGAAGTTCATAGATACAACTGATTGAGTAGATTTTACAGGGAGCTGAGTGATGCAGGGCTGCAACAATTATCAGTGCTGCTTATGTCTGCTTGCTTTGCTAATATCACAACAGGTTGTTTGCTTTTGATGCAGAAGGCTGTGGTTTCTACTCACATGGATGCATTTGCGAAACTGTACTGCATTGCAAATGGGGTGGCTAATGCACTCCTTTCTGGTGAAGAAGATTGTCATCCATTCCCTACTGCAGTATTACCAGCTTATTGTTCTTGTGTAAGATAAGTAAATTATTCAAAAAGGGCAACTATGACATTATTTGTTGATGACATGACATCTAATTTTTGGCTAGCAGCAACCGCTTCATTAGTTACAGATCGCTTTAATGTGGAATTATTTACAGGACGTTTACTGCTTCAGAAATTGTGCGTATGTACTGATACTGGTGGACTGTAGAAGTCTGACTACACTTGTGATGGAAATATTCAGAATTGGGCAGTATTGTCATTATTGGTGCATGCATTTTGTTGCACTGTTTTCAGGAAAAATGTTTGAAACAGTAAATATAAAACACCCACTAAAACTGGACTGTATTGTACAAGGAATATAATTGTACACAATCAGGAAGGTGTATTCAACAACATGTGCATTTCTCGTGTGCAAAGGGTCTGAGAATTTTAAAATATCACTAACTGAAAGTGAAACTTAGACTGCCACTGGTTACATGTGTTATCTTTGAATGTCTGTTTCACTGCTGTTGCAATGTCCAGATTCTGACTGCAAGCAAGGTCGAAGTGTGTGTGTGTGTGTGTGTGTGTGTGTGTGT
>NC_056738.1:175652989-175673043 GCF_019279795.1 Protopterus annectens
AAGGCCATAAGGGCTTTGGGAAAACCAAAAAAAGGGGCATTTTCCGGGTTCCTTTTAAAAGGCCCTTTTGTAGGATGTCCACATCGTTAGGATTATGGCTCCTAGTTTGCAGTCATCTGCGAACTTCATTAGCCAAAGACCTTCTGTGTTAGCCTGTACTTCAGAGAAGTAGATACTAAACAGGAGAGGACCCAGGACTGAACCCTGTGTTACTCCACTTGTCACTGGTCTGAAGTCAGATTTGGAGTCTGCTACTTTCACAGTGTGGGTTCTGTCAGTGAGCCAGTTGGCAACCCATCTTGTGACATAGGGATTTATACCTAGTTTAGTGAGTTTGTCTATAATTCCAGAGTGGGGGATGGTGTAGAAAGCCTTGGCAAGATCTAAATAGACTGTGTGAACCACCTTACCATTGTCTACGGCTTTAGTGACTGCTTCAAAGAAGTCTATCAGGTTTAGGAGACATGATCTGCCTTTTACAAACCCGAACTGGGTGGGGTCCAGAGTTTGGAGATTACCAATGTCTTTGTTTATAAGTTCCATGATGATACGTTCCATGGCCTTGCAGACCAGGCTCGTCAGGCAAATGGGGCGGTAGTTCCCGGGGTCTGTGGTGGCTCCCCCCTTGTGGAGTGGGATAAACATTGCTGTGCACCATTCCGCAGGCACAAAGCCTGAGGTGAGACTATGATTGAACATGGTACTTAGGTGGGGTGCCAGTTCATTCTGTAGTTCGTGTAGAACACATCCTGGGATGTCTGGTCCCATGGATGCTGTGTTCTTGGCTTTGGAGAGTGTGGTTTTTACCTGTGCAGCTGTGATTACAGGAACTTTGCATTCTTCCTGTATAGAGATGGGCTCTTTAGGTGGTGAGAGGGATGTAAAGGTAGCACTGAACCTATCTGCCAGGATATTGGCAATATCAGTTGGGTCTGTATATTTAGTGGCATTGTGCTGTAACTCAGAGCAGATCTGAGTGTTGCCATTGGGATTCTTGACATAGCTATATAATGCTTTGTAGTTGTCTTTAGAATCAGTGGTGATTTTGTTTTCGTAACTAGCTTTGGAGGATTTTATCAGGGATCGCAGCTTCTTACTGAAGCTGACCAGGAAGCTCCTCCACTCACAGAATTTTACTCTCTTTTGCAACAGTTTCTTCCTTCTGCTGTACAGTTTGTTTATGGCAGGGGACCACCAGATTGGCTTCCTTTTTTTGGAGTATAGCATCTTGGTTCTGTTTGGGATAGCACGATCCATGCACTCATGTAAGTGCTTATAAAGTGCAATTGTCTAGGATTCAGTAGTCATAACTGTATTGTCCATCTGCATGGGTGTCATGAAGTTCACCACTTCTGTCTTAAGAAGCATGAAGTTGGCTTTGGAGAAATTTTTTACATGGTTTTGTTAATGGGGGGGTGGGGGCAGGATGTGGATATCTAGGGTAATTGGCTTATGGTCGGATTGGACCAATGAGGCATTGACTTCAGGTGTGGAACACCGGTCACTCATGTTGGCAATGACTAGATCTAGGATATTGTTGCCCCTGGTGGGGGTGTGGATAAGTTGATCCAGGGCATTGGAGTTTATGAATTCCAGAAAGCGTTGAGCAAAGGAGATGGTACATGAGTAGTTTTCCCAGTTAATGGTGGGGTAGTTGAAATCGCCCATTATTAGGGTGTTTGGTTGCACCCTAATATTTTCCAGTCCATTAAGAAAAGAGGAATAGGAATCCTAGGGCGTGGTGGGTGATATGTAGCAAGCTACAATTTGGATTGCAGTTTTGCCCAGAGTTAGTTGCACTTGGATAACCTCGGCTGCATTATGCTAAGCAACTAGCCTGGAGGTGTGAATATCCTTAATGAATATGGACACACCTTCACCTTTGGTGTTCCGGTCCAGGTTACATGGCCGAAAAGTATGGTATGAGTTATAGCCTGATAGTGCAGGGGTGCTCTCTGGAGCTTTGAACCAGGTCTCAGTCACTGCACAGATATCAATGTTCTCCATTTTAAGGAGTGCCTTGAGTGAATGCATTTTGAGATTTAGACTTCTAGCATTGAGTAGCATCACCCTCAGTTTTTGCTTGCCTGTTCCTGTGGTGAATTTGTCATTTGAACCTTTCCTAAAAAAGGCACTATAGGGGTGGCAAGAACCTTAGCCAGTATCCGGAATCCCAGGGGTGACAGGTGCAGGCCATCTCTGGCAAAGTATCGTGGTCTGTCAACCATGTCATCCCAGGCAGCCAGATACTGGGTCCCTTTAAAATGGCACCAGAAGCTTAGCCAAATGCTGAAGTCAATCATTTTGTCCTTGCACTGCGGCATCATTCTGGGTGATGGCAGAATGCTACTCAGGGCTAGGGTCATACCTGCATGGGCTACAAGATCGGAGAGCTCTTCCATGTCTCTTTTCATGTAGTCAAGGGAGGTACATCTCAGGCCATTCACGCCAACATGGACAATGACAGAGTCATATTTGTACTTGTTGTGGAGTGACCTGAGTGTGTGGGTTATGTGGTGGAACCTGGCACCCGACAGGCAGCTGACAGTAACCTACTCCTTGTTTAGCCTGGTGAGTGGGACATCAGTGTGCCTGACTATAGAGTCACCTATGACTAGTGTGTTGGGTACGTTGTTTTGCCTTATTGGCTGTGGTTGAGTGGCACACTGAGTCTGCGGGCTATGTGTCATTTGGGTTGTGTTGGGGAGGGTTTAGGTCCCTAGACTGTGTAGCTCAAAGGGATTGAGATTTCTTTAAGTGGAGCATGTCCAACAGCTCTGGGTTTGACATAGCTTTGTATGTTAGGCAGAGATTCCCTCTGAGCAGGCGATATGCGATGGAATAAAGCTGGAGTTTTTTGAGACGGTCTGCATAAGGCATCTGTCTGAGGCTGGTAATCATCTTTTTGAGGTATTTCTGTGGCCTTTCCAGTTGTTGTAGATGCCTTGTGAGGTGCATACCAAAAGGGGTGTTGTACTCTATAATGGGTCTAATGAGTGACGAGTAGAGGGGAACAATGACCTCTTTTTTCCTGGATGAGAAACCTTTTGTGATGAGATGTGCCACATAGAAGGATTTCCTGACTACTGTGGCAATGTGATTATCAAAGAAGAGACTACTGTCCACCTGTGTCCCATGGTCTCTTATCACACTTTCTGTGTTAAGTAGACTACCACCTATGTGGTAGCTCATGGGTACAGAGTTTTTACCAAAGGGGATGACAATGCACTTTTTGGCATTGAGCTTGAGGCCATGGCTTTGACACCAGGCATATGTCTCAGTGAGGCCCTTTTGTAGGATAAAAATCACCTACTAACACCTACTAATACAAATCATGCATCACAGTGATGTATAATGTTGGTAACAAGGATTAAGTATGGCTGCAGCGCATGCTATTGAGTGCCATAGGTCATGCATGTTGACCGTTGGGTAGTGAGAGGTCTGTGTAATATCTTTGTGCCACCTCAGCTGTAAGTGTGTGTGTGTGTGTGTGTGTGTGTGTGTGTGTGTGTGTGTGTGTGTGTGTGTGTGTGTAGAAGTAAACCGTAACATACAGGTCTTAATTTACATTTCTTGTCTGCCCCTCACAGGTGGCGAGGTGGGTCAGGGTCCCTCCTGTAGGCAAACTGATGTTAGTGTACATACAGACTCTGACAATGATGATAGGCATAGTGAAGCACAGGAAGGGTTGTCAGGGGCTGAATCTGTGCCATTGGTTGCCGTCCCACTTTTTTCCACCCCATCCCTGCACACATTCACAATGCCCATACATACCCATCACCAGTGGCCATAGATGAGGGACAGTTGGTGGGTGGTGGCATGGGACAGGAAAGTGTGGTGACTATGGCAAGTGTGTCTGTACACAGCAGCTATAGCCAGATGACTGGTGAGGTACCATACATGCAGATGTACAGGAGTGCTCGTAGGAGGGCTGCTGGCCATCATGCCCCTGGCAGATGTGCCACAGCATGGCCATCATGGAGGCACAAGCATGTATGGAACCTTACACCAGATATAGTCTGAGGCTGCAGAGGGCTACTCTTCCTGCTGTATGTGACTACATCCATGATCTTGCAGATGCCCACTTATTTTGCAGAGGTCATGGAAAGACTATTGGGTGAGATGGTGGGAATCCTCAACCTTGTGGTGTCTGTGGTAGAGCATGTTGTGGGAGTAGGGTATCGGCCATGTGGACGTAGGTCAACAACACCAACAGGTGGAGATCTACGTGGATATGCAACATCTTGCGGCTGCTCCCGTAGTGGCAGTACCAGCACCAGCACTGCAGGGTGGTGCTTTCCACACCGCAACACAGTGGGCCATGTGCACATGGTCCTGGCCTGTCCCAACAGGGACGTGGATGCAGCAGACAATTGTCACCATCAGGGGATAGTACCATATCCGGGCTTCTGCCTGATGGTGCCGTGCAACCCCTGGCAGGCGTAGTTCCCATGTCTGTGGCCGGACATGGTGACCTGTACACCTGCTATGCATGGTCCACAGCTGTCCAACATACACCTGTATAGGGCAGCCACATGACAGAACTGTGTGCATACATACACACACACACACACACACACACACACACACACACACACACACACACACACACACACACACACACATCACCAACACAGCTAGGGCACCTCCATACCTACACACACCACTTCTGCACAGGCCGCTTAATAAAGAACCCCCTAACCCACACACATGTCAACCAAATGGCTCAGCCTAGGCATCTGGCAAACCCACACCACACCCTATGCATATGATGATACCTGTGCCACATCCCTGTCATCCATACCATCGGTGCAAGAACATGCTAATATGGTTTTGATGCACAGGGTGAATGTACTAAAGTTTAGCAATGTAATGCTGTTTAACTTGTCAGGGGGAATGTTTAATGCTTACATGTCAGAGTATGTAGCTGTCTAGCCATGATGCATTATAGCTGTTATTGACACTGACTGATTGTGGTCTCCATAATGTATTCTGTTTGTGTTCTAGGTGTCTATGTGTCAGGAGGATGTTGGTCTGTATTCCTTTTCTACAAGGGGTGTGGCACTGTGGTGACACATTGACTGTGTCATATCCCGGGTACAGCCGAACACAAGTAACAGGTCTGTGTAACAGTTACTGCATGTGCCACATGGCTGATAGGTCTGAGGGATGTATACAGGTGAGTGCATGGTGGCTGATGTAACAGAGGCTTTTGTGTTGATGCAATACACAGAGAATACTGTTCACATGGATGTCATTCCAAGTCATTCCAAACCATTGCACACTTAGACATCATAGACAAAATAATCAAACTAAATATAAACCCTTATTCTACCTTATGACCAGTAATAGTAACTCACAAACAGAACATAGCAAATCAGGACAAGGGCAGATTGTCTCCTCTGAAAAGTTCACTACTAGTGGGATGCCTCCAGGACTCATCCTTGGGTCTGTTTCTGTGGGTGATAACCCCACTCAAAATCAACAGTTAGGGAGAAGAACACTATTGTGGTGTAGAGATGTCATTCTTTTCATATGTCTAAGCTGATGTGACCAGGTTCCCAGCTTATTTCAGACAGAGAGCCATCATCAATTCTCCTGAGGATTCCCTGATCCTACAAAGTGGTAAGCATGTGCAAATATATCAGGATCATGACCAACACTTAAATGCTAAAAAGTATATATCATGATCTTTGAAAAACATGAGCATCCATGCACATACCACAAATGTGATAACTCCACTCAAAATCAACAGTTGGGGAGAAGAGCATTATTGCGGATAATGAGGTCTCCTTCAACCACCATGTACCCAATGTCCTTAGAAAATACTTCTGGTGAGCCATGCTGATTACTAAAGCTATTTCTTGTAGGTGTACAGATGTCATTTATTTATTTACTCTTTGGTGACTAGGTTAGTCCCACTAGGACAGTACCCTCTTTTAAGGGGAATCTCAAGGTGATATTAACTAGGGTCCCTATTATTTTTAGTGAATGCAATGAATAGTCGAATGTCATTAAGCCAAAGGGAAAAAAAAAATCACTAGGCCATTTTTGGGACTTTGCCATTTCCTCCACTGTGGTGTGATCTCGGAGTTGGTATATTTAAGTAGGGGGGCATGAGGGGCATAGCCCCCACTATATTTTGTGGTTTGATTTTTCTTTTTTTTTAACGGATCACTGATTTTTTCCCTGGGAAAAAAATCGCTGAAAAGTGTGTTCGACATTTTGGGTTTTCGGGGACTGTGGGTCGATTATATAGCGTTTGCAATTCATTGCGTTTGCTTATATAATATAGACCCATTAAATAGCTGACATGAAGAAATTTGGTCAGAGTACTTGTGGAACTTTCTCTACTCTTTTTCGATAAGTGCTAAGGTATCTTTTGCATCCACCTCTGCTACGACCAACTCAGGCTGATGGAACCTCAGTTTAAAAGCTCATCCAAAGGACAGCAATGCAGCACTCTTCCCTTACATAATGCACTTCAACGTCAGTATAGGAAAATTAATCCAATTATCTGGTGTGTGGGAAAATACTCCATAGCATTCAGATCTTCCAGCACCTAAGGTTAGTGTGCTACTTGTTGAGCCACCGACCTTGTGTACTCCTCCCATATTAGCACCATGAAAGAACATAACGCAACCTTTGATGTGTACTTATCCAGATGCATGATCACTTTATAAAGGCCCTCAATGGTTCCCTACTAAGAAAATCAAGAGCCCAAGTTATATGATCTACTCACCACATGCCTTCAAACTTTATCTCAGTTTCTGTCTTTTACCCACTTCTGTGGTATGCATGTACCTAGTCTACAAGCTCTTAAATGACCTAGACCTAAGTGACCTTCTATATGTTCACAAAACTGGTAACATCACAAACACCTGGCCAAATCATTATCTACGTCTACTATGCCTTTTTAGGCAATACCAGTCTGATAAACCTTCCAACATAGTAAATTCAACTCAAGATAGCTAGATTTGCTACTAACTCACCTCACAACTCTCACCACTGCCTTGCACTCAACTCACTTCAATGGCTAGAATTCCCCCAACAATTCCAACTATCACAATTTCATATCACACATTCCGTTCTATACAAGCCTACTTCCTGCTCTTCTCTCTTCTCCCTTGTATCCTACTACACCCCCAATTGTCCTGTCTGTACCTCCAATCAACAACTCCTTGATATCTATAAACCTAACAAAAACATTGGAAAACTACTATACAAATACACTATAGCCCAAGCCTGGAATAAACTCCCCTTGTACATAAGAACCATCCCCCACCACAAGCACTTCAAAAAGGAGCTAAAACAACTCCTATTAAACACAAAGTCCTGCCCCTGTCATGACCCTACCTAATGGTCCACACCCCTTTGTCTCCAGTATCCTGTACAGAAATATTACACCACTCCATTTTTCTCTAAAGAGACTGTTTATTTCATCGTAATTCCATGGGCTAGGTTACTATGTCACATGTACTGTAAATATGTATATATTAAGCTCTGTTTTAACTATCTTCACTTTATTGTAATTTGGCCCTACTTTAATATTTTCTCTTCAGACGTGTCATATACTAACACTGCTTTTGTTAACTATCTTCTCTTTATTATAATTTGGCCCTACTTTAATATTTTCTCTTCAGACATGTCATATACTAACACTGCTTTTGTTAACTATCTTCTCTTTATTATAATATAGCCCTACTTTAATATTTTCTCTTCAGACGTGTCATATACTAACACTGCTTTTGTTAACTATCTTCTCTTTATTATAATTTGGCCCTACTTTAATATTTTCTCTTCAGACGTGTCATATACTAACACTGCTTTTGTTAACTATATTCTCTTTATTATAATTTGGCCCTACTTTAATATTTTCTCTTCAGACGTGTCATATACTAACACTGCTTTTGTTAAGTATCTTCTCTTTATTATAATTTGGCCCTACTTTAATATTTTCTCTTCAGACGTGTCATATACTAACACTGCTTTTGTTAAGTATCTTCTCTTTATTATAATTTGGCCCTACTTTAATATTTTCTCTTCAGACATGTCATATACTAACACTGCTGTTGTTAACTATCTTCTGTTTATTATAATTTGGCCCTACTTAAATATTTTCTCTTCAGACATGTCATATACTAACACTGCTTTTGTTAACTATCTTCTCTTTATTATAATTTAGCCCTACTTTAATATTTTCTCTTCAGACATGTCATATACTAACACTGCTGTTGTTAACTATCTTCTGTTTATTATAATTTGGCCCTACTTTAATATTTTCTCTTCAGACATGTCATATACTAACACTGCTTTTGTTAACTATCTTCTCTTTATTATAATTTAGCCCTACTTTAATATTTTCTCTTCAGACATGTCATATACTAACACTGCTGTTGTTAACTATCTTCTCTTTATTATAATTTGGCCCTACTTTAATATTTTCTCTTCAGACGTGTCATATACTAACACTGCTTTTGTTAACTATCTTCTCTTTATTATAATTTGGCCCTACTTTAATATTTTCTCTTCAGACGTGTCATATACTAACACTGCTTTTGTGAACTATCTTCTCTTTATTATAATTTAGCCCTACTTTAATATTTTCTCTTCAGACATGTCATATACTAACACTGCTGTTGTTAACTATCTTCTCTTTATTATAATTTGGCCCTACTTTAATATTTTCTCTTCAGACGTGTCATATACTAACACTGCTTTTGTTAACTATCTTCTCTTTATTATAATTTGGCCCTACTTTAATATTTTCTCTTCAGACGTGTCATATACTAACACTGCTTTTGTTAACTATCTTCTCTTTATTATAATTTGGCCCTACTTTAATATTTTTCTCTTCAGACGTGTCATATACTAACATTGCTTTTGTTAACTATCTTCTCTTTATTATAATTTGGCCCTACTTTAATATTTTCTCTTCAGACGTGTCATATACTAACACTGCTTTTGTTAACTATCTTCTCTTTATTATAATTTAGCCCTACTTTAATATTTTCTCTTCAGACATGTCATATACTAACACTGCTGTTGTTAACTATCTTCTCTTTATTATAATTTGGCCCTACTTTAATATTTTCTCTTCAGACGTGTCATATACTAACACTGCTTTTGTTAACTATCTTCTCTTTATTATAATTTGGCCCTACTTTAATATTTTCTCTTCAGACGTGTCATATACTACACTGCTTTTGTTAACTATCTTCTCTTTATTATAATTTGGCCCTACTTTAATATTTTCTCTTCAGACGTGTCATATACTAACACTGCTTTTGTTAACTATCTTCTTTATTATAATTTGGCCCTACTTTAATATTTTCTCTTCAGACGTGTCATATACTAACACTGCTTTTGTTAACTATCTTCTTTATTATAATTTGGCCCTACTTTAATATTTTCTCTTCAGACGTGTCATATACTAACACTGCTTTTGTTAACTATCTTCTCTTTATTATAATTTGGCCCTACTTTAATATTTTCTCTTCAGACGTGTCATATACTAACACTGCTTTTGTTAACTATCTTCTCTTTATTATAATTTGGCCCTACTTTAATATTTTTTCTTCAGACGTGTCATATACTAACACTGCTGTTGTTTTCTTTCCCGCTGTTACCTAATATCACCATTCTTTTTTGTTAGAACAAAAAAAAAAACAATTTCTCCGTTTTCACAAATCGATTAGTTATAACATGTTGTGTTTTTTCTGTACTCATAAAAATCTTTTGCGTATATATTCCATTTTTTGGTCTATACAACTCTGGAGCTTTTCTCCTTGGGTCTCCACTGAAAATGGGCTGCTGGCTCTGTTGGAGCAACCCAGTTAGCAAATGTCTAATAAATAAAATAAATAAATAATAAGATAAACTAAAGGTGTTACTTCTCAGTGTCAGGAGTCTCAATATGAACCTCCAATCCGTGGAAGCACTCTTCACCCTACAGAGTGTTGACATCTGTGCAGTTACTGGCACCTGGCTTAAAGCCACAGAAAGCACCCTGGAAGTCCAAGGGTATAATGCTTCCACACATTTAGACCAGCTTCTGCACAAGAGGGGACAAGAGCTGGAGGTGTATCAATCTACATAAAAATTAAGCACACCTCAAAATTGGTCAAACAATATGATATGCTTGTGCTAATCTATGTCCAATTAACCTTGGGTAAAGTCCCATATCGTACAGTTGATTAATCTTGGCCCCTGACTATAACCCAGGATAACCATACCACATACTTGAATGCACTGGAGTCGCTCACAATGAAGCCCAACACCATATTCATGGCTTATTTTAACTATCCCACTACAAACTGCAATATATATACTCAACCACTAACATGCATCAAAGATTCTTGCATTTTGTCAATTAAAACACCTTACAATAGCTAATCTGCACATCTACTAGGGGTACAAACATCCAGAATCTGGTACTCAAAAATATGAGACAGTGTTGCTCCCCTCCTTGTGTAATATCATCACTGGAAAGATCAGATCGCAGAATGGTCACTCTTGAAATAAATATAAAACCTGAACTTCCAGCAAACCCCAGAACCTTTAAAAACTTTTCCTACAGTTACTTTCTCCTATTAAGTGATTTCATAGATAAAGCCCCCCCCCCCAAACTCATTGAAAATTGTGGCCTGTTTACGGAGACCCTGTATATGCATGTAAATAACTTAATAGAAAGAGCAGTACCAAACTGGAATAAACTTAGCACAAACTCCAAAATCAAGCTCCCTTGGTGGACCCCCCCCCCCCAGTATAAATAGGTTGTATAACAAAATAAATAAAATGCTGCCCAAAAAATAGGAAGGGCTATACCCAAAATACAAAAAAACTCCATCAGTCTCAAGAAGCAACTAAGGGAATACTCAAGTCCACCAAAGCTAACTTTGAGGCAAAAATAACCCCCAGGTTAATGATAACCATAAGACATTTTTTTAGTTATGTACACAGCCTTAAAGTGAACATCCAAGAGTGTGATGACCTAATAGTACATGGAACGTACTATACCAATATGTGGAAAAAGTAAATTTGCAGGCGGATAAATTTTGCTCCAATTTCACCCTCTGTCACCCCCATTACCCCCAGAGAATATTATCTGCCATTTCTCCCCAGCTATTACTAAAGAACAGGTACTCACTGCACTCTCCAGAGCTAAACACTGCATCAGTAGGCCCTGATAATATCCCAGGATGCCTCCTGAATAGATTGAAACACAACCTGCCAGGCCCACTAGAATCTCTATTCAACTGCAGACTCAAGACAGGCTTTGTCCTTAGGGAATGGAGGACTCCAATGGTAATCCCACACAATAAACAAAGACGGACCATCAACAGACCTAGGGAACTGCAGAACCATAATTTTGATTAGTCTTACATGTAAGGCTATGGATGGAGCTGATAAACAAAGACATAGAAAATCTTCAAACACTGGACCCATCCTAGTTCATTTTTTTCAAGGACAGGTTATGGCTACTAAACCTGGTGACCTTCTTCGAGGAGATCACTAAAGCATGGATGAGGGCAAAACAGTGCATACTGCCTACCACTACCTGGCAAAGGTATAATACCTCATTTGGGCATTATAGACAACCTCACAAATTTAGGCATAAATCCCAGTGTCACCGAATGGATATCCAAATGGCTCTTGGAAAGGACACGTGAAGTTAGGGTGGGGGAATTCACCTCCACCAAGAGGCCTGTTACTAGTGGTGTACCACAGTTCTTGGTACTGGGACCTCTTCTGTTCAGGATATACTTCACTGGAGTCAAGGCAAATGTAGAGAACCTTTGGCTGACCAGATCTGCTGATGGCTGCAAGCTGTGTGCAATCACTGAATCCCCTAAAGATGTAGATATCCTCCAGAAGCATCTGACAGACAAATAACTGCTGCCAACACCATGGCCCAAACCTCAATGCAAAGAAAAGGCATAATTATACCTTTTGGAAAGATGATCATCCATGCAAATATTAACATTGATAACACTTCCCTAACAGTAGACCCAGTAGTAACGGACTTGGGAACTCAAGGTGACAGCAACCTCAACTTTGGTCACTGTGTGTCTATGGTGGTAAGAAAATCTGTCCATGTGACACAATTTATAAGCAAGCTGCCCATAAATATAGGAGTTCCACAGGGTTCTGTCAGGACCACTACTATTCACAGTCTTCATAAATGACCTCCATACCTCCACACAGCATGCATGTATCATTCAGTATGCAGATGATACTACCTTAGTATGTGCTGCACAAAATATTCCCACCCTCCTGCAAACAAGTCAACTAGCATTCTCTGACGTTGAAAACTAACTTACCAAAGCCCAACTTATCCTCAAGCCAAAGAAAACTCAGCTTATAATTATAACCAGTTCTAACAAAAACACTGATAACAGTCAATTCACTATCTACTCCACAAATGCTACTCCAATTGCTCCAGTGGCACAGGCTAAGCTATTGGGAATAACCATAAACTCCCACCTAAAATTTGATACTCATCTCAACTTAACTATTAAAAAAGTACATGCTAAACTAGGGATCAGTCTACTGTATCAAACCGTTTCTTACCAACAACACAAGAGCAGCCATTGCTCGCTCCCAACTTCTATCCACCCTACTCTATGCATTTTCCATTCTGACTGATCTCAACAAAACTGAACTAAGCAAAATGGAAGCCTGTTATAACAGAATTGCCTGCTTTGCTGCAAATTGCTCATATAGAAATCATCACTGTACTGCTTTGGGACAGCTCCACTAGATTAAACTGCCCAACCTCCTAACCTACAATCAGCTCTGCCTCTGTCATTGTATCTATTACCTCTCCAATAAGTGTCCTGCCCTCAAAAAACTAGTACAACATCACTCAGCCAAAAGGCCTCTTAAATCATCAAGAAAACTACTGCTAGAAGTCACCAACAGCTACAATAGCTTTGGGGACACACTATATAGTTGTTCAGTGGCTAAAAAATGGAACTCTTTCCCCAGTAGCATACAAAACACATCGTCCAAAGCCTCCTTTAAAAACCTCATTAGGCAACATCTCAAGCAAAGTTGGCAGTACCATGACTGCTCCCCAGACTAGTGAAAGCGGATAAGGTACACATACTAAACCTAGAGTACTTGATAATAGTTTTCACTCTTACAAACACTGGCTAATGTGCAATGTATGTACTGTACCTGTGTACTACGTATTATTCTACCTATGTTCCAAATTTCAGATGTACACCACAAATCTATTTAATTACCTTTATTTTTAAGTTAATATTTTCTTGTTTGTTCTCTCCACTGTAACTGTTGATGTGCTGCATACTACTGTAAAAACATGTCTGTTGTAATTTGTCTGTATACTGATCATGTCTAAATATTTAAATGTATCTGTAATTTTTCTGTGTGGAGCTTTTCTCCCCAGGCCTCTGCTGAAAAAGGGTCTGTTCGGCTCGATCAGATGAGTCTATATTAGAACATCGAAGTTTCAAAACTTCGAATGCTCAAATATCGAATTCTGTTCAGCAAAAGCTGAAAATATCGAAGTAACAGAAAACCAAATTCTTTCCTAGGGAAAGAATTTGGTTGTCCGTTTCTGTTGCTATGGTATTTTCAGCGCTGTGGTGGAAAGTTATGGGTCGGGTTCCGGTAAGTGTCCGATTGAGTGCGGGTTTGGTTAGTTAGGGTCAGGTGAAGGAACACCAATAAAACATGAGCAAATGTAAATAAAACTCTTTAAGGAATATTCCAGAAGACTAAAACTAATATTGAAAACCACTTTGACATCCAGGAATAAAGTCATAGCTGTAAACTAATTTGCTCTTCCTGTTTTAAATTACAGTTTTGGTGTGACTGGACTGGTCCCAAAAGATACTGGATCAGTTGGACAGAAAAACAATAAAACTGCTTCACACTTGCCAAATGATATATAAAAATCCATTTTAAAACATGAGGAGAGGAAGTCCAAGATGATCTCTCTACCTAGTTTAGCAGAAGCGTTCAGTTGGAATGCTGAAATGGAAATCAAACCAGAAGTAGACAAAAATTAGACAGCAACTGAATGTGCCAAAAAACAGAAGAATGTAAGGAGAAGCATCAGATGAGAAGGAATGAAATGTGGAAAAGCCATAAATGTGGCAAATATAGAGTTCTCCTGGAATAACATTATGTTGATTAGGATTTGACACAGGAATGGACAAGGAGATGTGAGTTGAAACCAAAGGATGAAAGGTTAATAATGTCATCCCAGGATAGTGGACTACATACATGTTGTTTTACAAAATCTGTTGAGCATATGGGAGAGGCAGACAAATGTAAGTTCTGTAAAAAAAAAAAAAAAAAAAAAAAAAGATTTGGAAACAGTCACTCACTTCTTGCTGGGCATGATACTCTCATGGCAAAGGACCTATACACTGAAGTGCACAATAATGTGGTAAGATTTTTCCATTGGCAAACACAACAACATTGCTATACATTGTGGTTACAGTGTCTCACATACAGTGAAAAAAAAGTCATAAAATATCAAGATTTGCAGGCAAAAAGGAGAGCAATGTGAATGAAAGTTACCAGACTGTAACAACAGTAGTAGCAGCGGTGGCAGTAGTAGTAGGAGGAGGAGTAGTAGGAGTAGTAGTAGTAGTAGTAGGAGGAGGAGGAGGATTAGTAGTAGTAGTAGGAGGATTTGTAGGAGTAGTAGTAGGAGGAGTAGTAGTAACAGTAGTAGGAGGAGGATTAGTAGGAGTAGTAGTAACAGTAGTAGGAGTAGTAGGAGGAGGATTAGTAGTAATAGGAGGAGGATTTGTAGGAGTAGGAGTAGTAGTAACAGTAGTAGGAGTAGTAGGAGCAGGATTAGTAGTAGTAGGAGTAGTACTAGTAATAACAGTAGGAGTAGGAGTAGTAGTAGTAGGATTAGTAGTAGTAGGAGTAGTAGGAGGAGGATTAGTAGTAGTAGTAGGAGTAGTAGTAGTACCAGTAGTAGAAGGAGGATTAGTAGTAGTAGGAGTAGTAGGAGGAGGATTACTAGTAGTAGTAGGAGGATTTGTAGGAAGAGGAGTAGTAGTAACAGTAGTAGGAGGAGGATTAATAGTAGTAGGAGTAGTAGTAGTAGTAGTAACAGTAGTAGGAGGATTTGTAGTAGTAGGAGTAGTAGGAGGAGTAGTAGTAACAGTAGTAGTAGCAGTAGTAGTAGTAGGAGTAGTAGTAGGAGTAGTAGTAGTAACAGTAGTAGGAGTAGTAGGAGGAGGATTAGTAGTAGTAGGAGTAGTAGTAGGAGTAGTACTAGTAATAATAGTAGTAGTAGGAGTAGTAGTAGTAGGATTAGTAGTAGTAGGAGTAGTACTAGTAATAATAGTAGTAGTAGGAGTAGTAGTAGTGGATCTAAAAAAAAATTACAGTCATATTTGGATAGGCTAACAATACAAGTAATTCCCTATGAACTGCAGGTGTCAATTCTGGGCCCATTACAGGTGCTGCAAAGAGAACTTTTGGTGAACATCACAGATTGAAACACTACTAATTTCATGAACTTCAGTGATACCCTGACCTAGGAATGGGGTTCATTCCAATAATAGTATTAGAAACCCAAAAGACTTGCAGAGATTATACCAGACATCTCACAGATCCATCTAAATGGTATGTTTACAAAACAACATGCAACCTGTCCAAGTTTAACTCAGACATATTCATAACTACTCTATCATCCATTAACAGGAATATCCTAAAATTCCTCCCCTTAGATGATGCTGTAAGCGAATTTAATGCAGCTTCCCCAATTAGCCTTGCACCTCCTAGAAAGAAGAATTAAAAACAAATAATGCAATTTGGCTATCCAATGCAGGCTAAAGAAAAAAAATGGCCGAAATATAAAACACCGTAATATCTCAAAAACTTGAGAGTGCTCCACATCCATACTAAAAGGCAAAAAAGAATACAAAAAGCTATACTATGACAGCATTCAGAGCAGTAGTTAACACAACCCTAAAAAAGTCTGGTCAGCCATTAAAAAGTCTTTCATCCTGGCCAAAAATTCAACCCTAATCCCTTTCCCAATAACTCAGCACTCAAAACTGCAACAGAATGCAACTCATATTTCATAGATAGTATAGTGAGTGTCCCTAACCAAGGATTCCCACATCTAATCCCTCCCCTGTCCAGCAGCCACATATCACTACATCCATTCAACTTCACACCTGTGCTCTCACCCTATATAAAACAACTCAAACTCAAGCCATGCTCAGCTTCATCTGATGACCTTCCAAACGAGGTCAGAATTGAACCCTGCACTTTGTGTCTATGAGGTGAAGACCTTAATCTTTATGCTGAACTTACCCTGTCTGAAATATTGAAAACGTACCTAAAAACAATTGTTAACTATCTCCTTCAAGAGAAATCATATTTCTCACACAACACAGCTTCCATACCTCCCACAGTAGTAACACTGCACTTTCCATGCCCGAGCCAATAACCTATTCTTTTGTTAGTTGGTATAGAAACCATAAAATATAGAGACATTAATCTGGCGTTTGGCCAACATGTGGCCAAGATATAAGAAGATCATTCTATTTCACCCAACTCATAAGCAAAGGTATGGCATCCAAGTCCACGGAAGTTATAGTACCTCTACAAACACTCAGCTCTCATTAGACCCATGTCCCCCTTTGGCATTTACCCAACCTGGTATTTGCAACACTTGGAATGTCCTCAAAGGTTCCTCTTCAGGAGAATCCAGGGTATGAATACACAAATACCCTGTCCTACTCAGATCATTTTAAGGCTCTATATCTGTACCTGGCCTCCTACAGGTTATTGACAGACTGTCTATGCTTAGCATACAAGGCATCCTCTGATACAGTTGTGATGGATCACTTGCACATTTGCAAAACAAACAGCACCAGAAACACTGGATAGAAATATGTGAACTTTGCCTGTGACATAAATAGAACATGCTGGAGAGACTGTTATGTTTCTCAGAGGATCTCCATGCTATGGAATAAGCTCCATATCTACATGAAGTAAAGTTCATGCCTTGATCCTTTTCAAAAGAAACCTTGATCATTGAACGGGAAACCATAAATGCACCATTCCAGTCTGGCCCTCATGTTTCAGATGGACAGAGGGTAATAGTAGTAAATTAATCTCCAAATAACATGCCCCCCACCCACCCTCTAGTTAACTCTTTACTAACATACCACATCATATATGTGTCCAAGCAACTGAAGGACAAAACAGGGTCGGGTTGCACAGCTGGGCTTGTAAACACCCTGGTGGTCATTAGTGTGGTTTAAACCTATGAACCTATTACTTATGCACAAAACTTGGCACAAAAATATACTGAATACATTATTCATACTTATTTCTTCCTACAACATATAGCCTAAATTCAAGAGTTAGCATACATAACTAAAGAAAATTAAGTGATATTGAAATGTATTAACCCACCAGATGCACAGTAGCAAGCCCCGCCCAAACCCCGTCTGACGCACTGCAATGTAATTAATATTCAGCATCTGTGCTGAAAGCAACCCAATGTCTTACTGTAGACATTCACTACCAAAAAAGAAATGTTTTACTAGGGGCATAAAACTAAAATGCCTGTTGTACATGACATTTCAGTCACTCGGGCAGAGTTCACATCACAAAATTGTTTCTCTAAATGATACTGTTATTAACAGCTGAAATTGTTTGCAGTACCAGCACCGTTGCATAACACTTGTTCAGCAGGGGTTGTGGGGGGGCACAGTGCCCCCACAAGGGGGGTGCAGGGGGGCTTGCCCCCCTGAAAAAGGAGAAAGTAATAGTTTCAACGAGGATGGAGTTTGTTGTGTGCATGGATTCCGTGTCAATCATGGTGTATTTACATACTGAAACCATGCCCATCACCTTGTCAATCAAACAAGCCACGCCCATTAATGCGGGAACTAACTGGTGGGTTAATACACTTCAGTATCGCTGAGAATTTACTTAATTTCTCAAAACAAAAGAAATTAAACTAACCTGTAGCATCCTTCAGCAGACTTGTAGGCATATACCACAATGTCTTAACTGGAGCCACATCTTTGTGTGAAACAGACCACTGTTGCAACTGAGCCATTAGGAAAACCTACCAGGTATTGAAGCAATAAAACATATCCATAATCACTACCACATTCAGCACCAGGAAGTGTAGTCAGAACTCAGGTTTCGCAACCCCTTAACAAAACTAGTTCTGAACTTATTGTCACTATCCATAAAAGGAAAACAGAGTAAGTATTGAAAAAAAAACTGTTAAGACACAAAAACCTTCAACAATAACCGCATGTTCTCAGTTCATAGGTTCATAGGTTGGTACTAGGCTATCAGCCCTAGGGCCTATACAAGCCTAGCCATAACAATTCCCTGGCTATTTCTTCCCACATTATTTACTTTCCTGGACCCCTGTCTGACGTGATCCCTGGGGTGAATTTCCTTTCTCCCATCCAGTCATTAAGGTTCCTCGTGAAGAGGTCCAAAGAGGCACTCTGCTTGACATGTATGGGCAATCTATTGCAGAGTCTGGGGAGTCTCTGGGTCAGGAACCTATCCCTCCAGCATGTTTTGTTTATTGTGATGACAAGGTTTAGATCCCTGGAGAGTGTAGCTCTGAGGGATTGGGATTTCTTTAAGTGTAGCATGTCCAACAGCTCTGTTAAGCAGAGATCGCCTCTGAGTAGACGATATGCAACAGAGTATAGCTGGAGTTTTTTAAGGTGGTCAGCGTAGGGCATCTGCTTTAGGCCTGTGATTCTTTTAGTGAGGTATTTCTGAGGCCTTTCCAGTTGTTGCAGATGTCTTGAGAGGTACATACCAAATGGCGCGTTGTATTCTATAATGGGTCTAATGAGGGATGAGTACAGTGGAACAATGACCTCCTTTTTTCTGGATGAAAAGCCCTTCGTGATGAGATGTGCCACATAGAAGGATTTCCTGACTGTTGTGGCGATGTGGTTATCGAAGGTGAGACCACTGTCCACCTGTGTCCCTAAGTCTCTTATCACACTTTCTGTGTTTAGTGTACTGCCACCTATATGGTAATTCATGGATACGTGTTTTTTCCCAAAGGGATAACAATACATTTCTTGGCATTGAGCTTGAGCCCATGGCTCTGGCACCACATCTGTTTCGTAAGGCCCTTTTGTAGAGTATCCACATCATTTGGTGATTCAGTAATGGCTCCCAGTTTGCAGTCATCTGCAAACTTTGTTAGCCAGAGTCCCTTAGTGTTGACCTGTACTTCCGAGAAGTAGATGCCAAACAAGAGCGGCCCCAGGACTGAACCCTGAGGTACTCCACTTGTCACTTGTCTGGAGCTGGATTTGGAGTCGGCTACTTTTACAGTGTGTGTGCTATCAGTAAGCCATTTAGCAACCCATTGGGTGACATAGGGATTAATGCCCAACTTAGTAAGTTTATCTATGATTCCAGAGTGAGGGATGGTGTCAAAGGCCTTGGCAAGGTCTAGATAGGCTGTGTGGACCACGTTACCCTTGTCCATGGCTCTGGAGACTGATTCAAAGAAGTCAATCAGGCTCAGGAGACAAGATCAGCCCTTCACAAACCCAAACTGGGTGGGGTCCAGTGTTTGAAGGTTGCCAATGTCTTTGTTTATAAGTTCCATGATAATACGCTCCATGGCCTTGCAGATAAGGCTTGTCAGACTGATGGGACGGTAGTTTCCGGGATCCAAGGTGGATCCCCCCTTGTGGATTGGGATAACTGTAGCTCTGCGCCACTCATTGGGCACGAAACCTGAGGTGAGGCTATGATTAAACATGACACTTAGGTGAGGTGCCAGTTCATGTTGTAGTTCATGTAGTACACAGCCCGGGATGTCATCTGGTCCCATGGATGCTGTATTCATGGCTTTAGAGAGTGCGTTTTGTACCTGTGTGGCCATTATTACTGGAATTTGGCAATCTTCCGGTATTGAGATTGGCCATTTATGGGGTGAGAGGGGGGTGAAGTTGGCACTATATCGATCTGCCAGGATATTGGCAATATCCTTCGGATCAGTATTTTTGTCATCTGAGTCCAAACAAAGTTTTTTGCCA